>NC_092162.1:60977137-61024637 GCF_045791955.1 Oncorhynchus clarkii lewisi
TTCAATGACACAAACCCCCCACAAACCCCCTCCATTTTGTGTAAATTCAATGACACAAACCCCCTCCATGTTGTGTAAATTCAATGACACAAACCCCCTCCATGTTGTGTAAATTCAATGACACAAACCCCCCACAAACCCCCTCCATGTTGTGTAAATTCAATGACACAAACCCCCTCCATGTTGTGTAAATTCAATGACACAAACCCCCTCCATGTTGTGTAAATTCAATGACACAAACCCCCTCCATGTTGTGTAAATTCAATGACACAAACCCCCCACAAACCCCCTCCATGTTGTGTAAATTCAAAGACACAAACCCCCCACAAACCCCCTCCATGTTGTGTAAATTCAAAGACACAAACCCCCTCCATGTTGTGAGGCAACAAAATAGGAAAAATGCCAATGTGGTGAATACCTTTGCAAGCCACTGTGTTCTCCTAACATGTGAAAAGGTGGTGTTAACATGTTGCAGTAGCAATGTTTCCACATAAGGAATTGCAAATTCTGTAACGCTATTCTGTAAAAAAGGTCATTTGGCCTACCTGAGTATAATGATTCAAGTGTGTTAAAAATAATGGATTATTTCTGAGCCATCCATTTGGAGTGTTACTGCTGCAGGCGTATGCCATTCTTCTTCCTCATTTGTTCAGTGACCATTGGACAAAGGGGTGGCAGGTAGCCTGGTGGGTAGGGGTGGCAGGTAGCCTGGTGGGGGGCCAGTAATCAAAAGGTTGCTGGATTGAATCCCTGAGCTGATAAGATAAAAAATCTAGAATTCTACACCTGAGCCAAGGCAGTTCACCCACTGTTCCCCGATGATGTTGATTAAGGCAACTCCCTGCACCTCTCTGATTCAGAGGGGTTGGGTTAAATGCGAAAAACATATTTCAGTTGAATGCATTCAGTTGTACAACTGACTAGGTATGCCCCTTTCCCAAGCTGCAACCTAAGAGGTATGCATCACATGCTCTGCTCACATGTACAGTAATGGTCTGAGCCTAAACAACAATGGAACACAAAGCTTTTACTATCTCATCCTGGAATATACAAGTTTTGAGGTCATCTGCCTTTGGCCTGAAGAGCAGGAACCCAGACTTCATCAATCATGAGGCATCAAAGCCAAAGGAACTGAGTAACATTAAGAAATGCTATAGATGGAAGGAATGTAGAGTAGAAACCTACTAAAAATGATTAGGCAAAACCAAATTCAATCCCTTTTAGACAACTTCCTTCACAAAATATTTCACCGTGACAGTGAAGGTATACATTTGTACTTGGCAGTAGAAAGGCTAAACAGTATACTTTACCTTTTAGCTTCCAAATCAAATCAACACATTTCAAGCAGACACCCTAAGAAAATGAATAACAAATGACAAATGGTTTGAAGAATGCAAAAACCTAAGAAAGAAACTGAGAAACCTATTCAAACAAAAACATAGAGACTCAGAAAACCTGAGCCTTCACTATGGTGAATCACTAAAACAATACAGAAACACACTACGGAAAAAGTAGGAACAGCACATCAGAAATCAGCTCACTGTAATTGAAGAATCCATAGAATCGAACTACTTTTGGGAAAATTGGAAAACTCTAAACAAACAAAAACACAAAGAGTTATCTATCCAAAATGGAGATGTCTGGATAAACCACTTCTCCAAACTTTTTTCTACTGAAAAGCTCAGTGACTTTCAAACGTGGCAACGTCATAGGATGCCACCTTTCCACAAGTCAGTTCGTCAAATTTATGCACTGCTAGAGTTCCCCAGTCAACTGTAAGTGCTGTTATTGTGAAGTGGAAATGTCTAGGAGCCACAACGGCCACGCAGCTCTCAGAAGGGGACGGGCGAGTGTGGAAGCACGTCTGTCCTCAGTTGCAACACTCACTACCGAGTTCCAAAATGCCTCTGGAAACTGTCCGTCAGGAACTTCATGAAATGGGTTTCCATGGCCAAGCAGCCGCGCACAAGCCTAAAATCACCATGGGCAATGCCAAGCGTCAACAGTAGTGGTGTAACGCTTGACACAATTGGACTGTGGAACAGTGGAAATGCATTCTCTGGAGGGATGAATCATGCTGGTAGTCTGACAGACCAATCTGGGTTTGGCGGATGTCAGGAGAACGATACCTGCCCAAATGCATAGTGCCAACTGTAAAGTTATCACTAATGCTCTTGTGGCTGAATGGAAGCAAGTCCCTGCAGCAATGTTCCAACATGTCGTGAAAAGCCTTCCCAGAAGAGTAGAGGCTGTTAAAGCAGCAAAGGGGGGACTAACTCTATATTAATGCCCATGATTTTGGAATGAAATGTTCGATGAGCAGGTGACCACATACTTTTGGTCATGTATTGTATATTTCCCATGCCAATAAAGCCCTTTCAATTGAATTGAGAGAGAGACAGAGAGAGAGAGACAGAGAGAAAGAGACAGAGAGAGAGAGACAGAGAGAGAGAGAGAGAGAGAGAGAGAGAGAGTGAGCGATAAAGAATGAGAGAGAGCGCGAGAGAGTGTGAGCGATAAAGAATGAGAGAGAGAGAGAGAGAGAGAGCGATAAAGAATGAGAGAGAGATATGGGACAGACACCAAACTGCATGCAGAAATCTGTAAAAAATATATTCTGTGTACAACGTAAATCACCAAAGAATGCATGCAGAGCAGAAATAGGCCGATACTATAATTTTCAAAATCCAGAAACAAGACGTTAAATTCTACAACCACCTAAAAGGAAGTGATTCCCAAACCTTGCATAACAAAGCCATCACCTACAGAGAGATGAACCTGGAGAAGAGCCACCTAAGCAAGCTGGTCCTGGGGCTCTGTTCACAAACACAAACACACCCCACAGAGCCCCAGGAGAGCAATTAGATCCAACCAAATAATGAGAAAAGAAAAAGATAATTGCTTGACACATTGGAATGAATTTACAAAAAAAACTGAGTAAACTAGAATGCTATTTGGCACTAAACAGAGAGTACACAGTGGCAGAATACCTGACCAATGTGACTGACCCAAACTTAAGGAAATCTTTGACTATGTACAGACTCAGTGAGCATAGCCTTGCTATTGAGAAAGGCCGCCGTAAGCAGACATAGCTCTCAAGAGAAGACAGGCTATGTGCACACTGCCCACAAAATGAGGTGAAGACTGAGCTACAACCCATATTTATGTTTATTTATTATCCCTTTTTGTACACAATATGACATTTGTAATGTCTTTATTATTTTGGAACTTCTGTGAGTGTAATGTTTACTGTTCATTTTAATTAATTATTTAACCTTTGTATATTATCTACTTTACTTGCTTTGGCAATGAGAGTGTCTGTGAGAGAGAGAGAGAGAGAGAGAGAGAGAGAGAGAGAGAGAGAGAGAGAGAGAGAGAGAGAGAGAGAGAGAGAGAGAGAGAGAGAGAGAGAGAGAGAGAGAGAGAGAGTTTGAGTTTTAAATACTCTTTATTGGGTCTGGGGGCCCACCACACAATAAATACTCATACAAAACCACAGTTACACATCAATTAAAAACACAACTCCAATTCCTCCTCCACAGTAACAAAACACAACAGCCTCTGAATACCCCATATACTCAAAAACAGATCAATATTGTTGACAAGTTTATAATAAGCAAACTCAACCCTTAGTCTCGCTGCCAACATTCCCTCCAGCATTCCCACCACATCCACAGACCCCTGTCCCCGAATGCTGTTCTTTCGGGTCTTCCATATCGCTAATTTTGCTGCCCCTAACACAAAATTAAGCAACACAACTACACCCTTTTGACTGAACCTGTACTTTGGCCCAAATATATACAGTTGGGAAGAGAAAACCTCTCCCAACGTTGAGAACCAATCAGTGATCAGATCAATCATCCCAACCAACCTGGGACACAGTAAAAACAGATGTGCCAGAGATTCATCTTCAGCACAGAATGGACACCCCTCCCCAACAGTAGGGTCCAGGTGTACCAGATGCATGTTGGTGGCTATAGCTCCATGTATTATCCTCCATTGGAGGTCAGCTGTCCTCTTATCAATAGGCAGTTTATACAATGATCGCCAACAGCCTTTTGGAGAAGCACCTGGACCAAGCACATCCGCCCACCTCGTCGATTTTACCCCTTCCAGGGAAGAGGCATGGGACACCTTCACACATGTTCTGTACATAGCCTTCTTTCCCACCTCGTTGAACTCCCCCAGCTCCGGGGTATCGAAGGAAAGCAGCATCCCCGCGTCCTCCTCAAATGCCCCCATCGCAGCACTAACAATCAGTGCAGGGAACACATAATCCAGACCCTCCTTCCACCGATCAGAATTGGAAATGTCAGTCACATACTGCAGATGAAGCACTGGCAAGGAGTCGCAGACCTCATCGACGACCTTCCTCAGTAGGCGAGATGATCGGATCCCCGCTCTTTCTCTCAGCTCCTCCAATCTGCTCCTGCTCCGCATCAGATGACCCAGCTTGGTACACCCCACGCCTAATAGGCATGAACGTAGGCTAGCTGAAACCAGAACACGGGACTGGATGGCAGTGTTATGAAAAAGAGGCTCTTCAAAAAGCCACATCCCTGGTGGCGTGCCGGTCTTACGGGACTTGACAAAGACTCTCCAAGCCTGCATAACAGACTCATAAAATGGAGTCAGGCCAGTCAAATCACCCCCCTCCAGCTTTAAGAGGAAAATATGTTTGTCTAAGCCCAAACAGCCCGCTCTCCTCATCAATATGTAGGCTGTTTCGACCCAGCTAGAACAGTCTCTGTACAACAATCTCTGAACTGCTTGGAGCCGGAAAGCCGTGATCCTAGAGGAAATGTCCACCAGGCCTTGCCCACCCTCGTGCAGTGGCAGATACAGGGCTGCAGCTTTGATCCAGTGTTGTCCAGACCAGAAGAAATTGACAAGGGTCCTCTGAAGCTCTTGTATCAGACCCTTTGGTGGCTGTAAAATCATTAGTCTGTGCCACAGGGTAGAAGCAGCAAGATTATTAGCTACCAGGACCCGTCCCCTATAGGACAGCTGGGGCAACACCCATTTCCACCTTGACAGTCTGGCACACACTTTCTCCACTACACCCTCCCAGTTCTTTTTCTGAAAGACATCGGAGCCTAGAAAAACTCCCAAAGTCTTCATTCCATCTCTGCCCCACTGAAGCCCCCCTGGTAACCGTGGAGCGGACCCCATCTGAAGCTGACCTGCCCACAGCGCTTCACTCTTTCCCCAATTGACTCTAGCTGATGAGGCCCCCTCATACACCTTTAAAGTGTTTGAGAGAACCTTAACATCCTCACCCCCTGTAATAAAAACGATCACGTCATCTGCATACGCAGACAGTGCTATCGTGGGACCCTTCATTACACCTGGCACAGAGAAACCAGTAAGCTTCGCTCTTAAAAAACAAAGCATTGGTTCAATCGCCAGACTATATAACTGCCCTGAAATTGGGCATCCCTGCCTGATGCCCCTTTCGACAGGGATGGGGCAACTCAAACCACCACCAACCTTCACCATACACGAGGCTCCAGCATACAGTAAATTCACCCAAGACAGAAAAACATCCCCAAACCCAAAGGCTTTCATTGTTTTAAACAAGTACTGGTGGTCCACACGATCAAAAGCCTTCTCCTGATCCAACGAAAGTAAACCCACATTTACAGCAGACAGTTTACAAATGTCTAAAACATCTCTTATCAGAAACAAGTTGTCAACAATAGAGCGATCAGGTACACAGTAGGACTGGTCCTTGTGGATCAACAATCCCAGATAGTCTTTCAACCTGTTTGAGAGACATTTAGAAACAATTTTGTATTCTGCGCACAGCAAGGCAACAGGTCTCCAATTTTTTATGAGAGCCAAATCCCCCTTTTTTGGCAACAGTGAAAGCACCGCACGTTGACAGGATACAGGAAGAGAACCCTCATGAAAAGATTCACACACCACTTCATAAAAATCCTCCCCAATAGACCCCCAAAAGTGCTTGTAAAACTCAGATGGTAAACCATCGATGCCAGGGGCTCGGCCTGTTGAGAGCTGCATAACTGCTGTGGACAGCTCTTGCAGTGTAATATCAGCGTCCAATGCGACTCTCTGCTCAGGTCCCAATTGAGGAAGACCGTGTAACAACTGTTCAGTACATAAAGAGTCACAATCCTCCGCCTTATAAAGGGATGAGTAAAAATCCACGGCATGTTGACGCATTTCAATATCATTCGTGGTCACCTTCCCATCAGGGAGACGAAGGCAGACCATCTGTTTGCGTTGAAATTTCGACTGTCCTAGGTTGAAAAAAAAAGCGCTAGGAGCATCCATATCCTTGAGGGAAGCGAAACGAGACCTAATCAAGGCACCCTTCACTCTTTCATGCAGAAACGACCTCAGTTCATGTCTCTTGTCCTGTAAGTTCATGACTAGTCCAGGGTCGTTCTGAGTGAGCAGCTTCAATTCAGTAGATTTGATGTCCTGTTCAAGGGCCTTGATAGTCTCTTTAACCTCAATTTGAGACAGAGCAGTATACTGTTGACAAAAAACTCGTATTTGGGCCTTCCCAACCTCCCACCATTGTCTCAAGGACTCAAAATTCCCTTTTATACCCCTCCATTTTTCCCAAAACAACAAAAACCTGTCACAAAACATGACATCATGTAACAATTTAACATTAAAATACCAGTAAGGCGATGACCGTCGTGGACAGGACAAGTGAATATCAACAGTAACAATATGATGATCAGAGAAACCCACAGGAGTAATGGCACACTTTCCAACCCTACTACAGTAGTGATCAGATACATACAACCTGTCTAACCTTGCTGCACTGACACGACCTTCATTCATTTTTAGCCATGTGTACTGCCTAACTTTTGCATTCCTTACTCTCCACACATCAGAAAGCTCAAACTCAGTTAATAGGCCAGACAGGCAAGTGGCTGACCGCAGGTGAGGTTCTTCAGCGGTGCGATCAACAGTAAAATCCACTGTACAGTTCCAGTCACCCCCTAAAACCATACACCCCTCTTGGTCACACTGTCTTAAGGTTTCCTTTATTTGATCAAATATAGCAATACGCTCTGTACCCTCATTCGGAGCATAAACATTCAAAAAAACAAACAGAAACCCCATAACATCCACCTTGACCAATAAAACCCGACCCTTGACAATCTCTGTTGTAGATACCACAGTCACCCGTAAGCCTGAGGAAAACAAGATGGCCACCCCAGCACTGAAATTAGTACCATGACTGAGTACATGCTGCCCCTCCCACCACATACCCCAGTCAACCTCATTTCCTCATCACTATGTGTCTCCTGTAGGAAAACTACATTAAGCCTTTTCTGTTTTATTACTTCTAGTACCCAAGCCCTCTTATTCCTGTCCCTTCCCCCATTAATATTGAGAGAACCTACCCTTAGTACCTCCATATAGAAAAGAGAAAAGCAGAAGAAACCACAGAGAAACCAACGAGAAAAAAGACACCCTATGAAGCATGATCATCATCATTATTTTTCTTTCTTCTCTTAACCTGAACACGTTTCCCACCACCTTTTGCTGCTGCAACAGCAGTAATAAATTTCCTCAAGCGAAACCGCTTCTTCTCACTCAATTGGTCTAACCCCACCGTCTTCTGTAACATCACAGCTGACCTCACAAACTTATCAACATCAAAATAATCTGCCAATTTGACAGATTTCCCAAAAGTCTGATCCAGAAACTCATTTACCTCCTCTAGATCATAAACTGAGTCCTCACCAGCAGCTGTCATATCTAAAGAGATATCCATATCATTCTCCTGATCTTCAGCTGAGACCACAGACAACTGACTCCCCTCTACCACATCCCTTTCAACACTCCCCACTTGCACCTCATCACTCGTACCAGGCATCTCCTCCACTACCTGGGAGACTAGCCCCACCTGAACATCACTACTCATAGTAGTCATCTTCTCCACTAACTGGGAGCCTAGCTCCACATGAACCCCAGCACTCGTAGTGGGCATCTCCTCTACTGCCTTGGAGCTTAGCTCCACATGAAAACCCTCATGTACCTCATTACTCGTAGTGGGCATCTCTTCCACTACCTGGGAGCCTAGCTCTACATGAACCCCAGCACTCGTAGTGGGCATCTCCTCCACTACCTGGGAGCCTAGCTCCACATGAAACCCCTCCTGTACCCCGTTACTCACAATGGGCATATCCTCCACTACCTGGGAGCCTAGCTCCACATGAACCCCCTCCTTTACCCCAGCACTCATACTGGGCACCTGCTCACCAGTCTGAGGAACTGGCTCTTCAGATACATCCTTACCTTCTACAACAATACTTTTCTGTAGCATAACATTTCCCTCTAATACAAGTTGCAACCCCGTGCCCTCAACGGGGATAACTTGTTCCTCAGCACCAGGTGCTTGTGGCTGCTCTGCCGCTGTCGGCCCACCTCTCCCTACATCAGTGGGCCCAGGCGTTATGAGGACCACCTGCGCCCCTCCCTCGGCCTTCTCCCTTTTCGGGCAAGCATGTCGCTTATGACCAACATCCCCACACTCAAAACACCGTTGACTACCCGTACTAGCATAAGCCATATACAATCTATTGTCATACTTGACTTTAAACGATAACTCTAAAGTCTGCTCCGGTGAGTCCAAAAACATAAACACCTGTCGCCGAAATGACATTACCTGTTTCAACGCCGGGTGTTTGCAACCCAACGGAACAACCTTAATTGAACTGGCGAACTTCCCAAAGCGCAATAACTCGCGCTCCAACAGCTCATTTGGAATAAACGGTGGTACATTTGAAATCGTTACCCTTGTTGACGGAGAAAAAAGCGGCGTAACTTGAATAAACATTCCTTTAAGAATTACACCATGCTCAACCATCCGATCAACCAGACATTCTTCTTTAAGAAATACCACCACAGCTTTATTCATCCGGGATGCATAAGCAATATTCTCATAGCCTACCTTCTCTCCTACGGCGACCAGAAACTCCTCCACCGTGACAGTAGCTTCAGTAACACACCTAAAGCCGTGCCGAAGTGACAGGGACGGCATCCCCATTCGGGCTGCCATCCCCGCCAAAATCAGGGTAATTTCGATACGAAAAACAATTAATCATGCACAGAAGAAAACCAAGAAATAGCAAACCGAAAGAAAGTTGTGAATATCTAACTCTCCACAACACACGCACTCCTTCACTCAAACAATTCCCAGCATGCACCAATCACTCCCAGCATGCAGAGAGAGAGAGAGAGAGAGAGAGAGAGAGAGAGAGAGAGAGAGAGAGAGAGAGAGAGAGAGAGAGAGAGAGAGAGAGAGAGAGAGAGAGAGAGAGAGAGAGAGAGAGAGAGAGAGAGAGAGAGAGAGAGAGAGAGAGAGAGAGAGATCTTGCTTTGGCAATTTTAACATGTTTCCCATGCCAATAAAGCCCTTACATTGAAATTGAATTGAATTGAGAAGGAGTGAGAGATAGAGAGAGAGGAGGGGATCTTTTTTTGTGACAACAGGTCAAGCAACATTTGTTACAAGATGTGTGACCTGTTGCCACAAGAAAAGGGCAACCAGTGAACAACAAACACCATTGTAAATACAACCTATAATTATGACTATTTATTAGTCAGTGCTAGAGAGAAAGACCCAAGAGGCTTGCTTTTATTTTGTAGAATGGATATACTGCCCCATCTTCTCTTCTATGTCATCCCTCTCTCTTTCACATCCTCCTCTCCACTCATTAAAAGTCATTTAGCAAACAACATTATCCAGATCCATTTACAGTAGTGAGTGCATACATTTTCATACTTTTTTCAGTACTAGTCCCCCAAGGGAATCAAACCCACAACCCTGGTGTTGCAAGCGCCATGCTGTACCAGCTGAGCCACGCATCTGCAACTGCCGCCGTCACCCCGTAGACTGAGGAAAATAATGAGTCTTTAATTGAAAACGCTCAAAGGAGCCTCGGTCTCTCTCTCTCTTTCTCTCCCGCTTGGTTGTGTTATGTAAGCCAGTCTTGAAGCCAGTCTTTAAGCCGGTCTTTAAGCCAGTCTTTGAGCCAGTCTTTAAGCTAGTCTGCTAGCATCCCTAACATGATTACCACTCAGAAAGAAGAACTTGTCAAGTACCAAATATGTAATGAAGGATAAACCATGATACCAGATCACAACCAGACACAAAGCGAGTGAAATATAAGGAGATAGGATGAAAAGAGGGCGAGGGAGACAAAGCGAGTTAAGAAGTCAGGGACGATATAATTATTGCCTCTTTCTATCAAAAAGAACAAAAACCCAATGGGTTATAAGAGAATAATGCATGACCTTCAGTAAAGTTTCTCTCTTTCTCTGGTATTAGTGTCTCACACCTTCAGCACACGTTTTCTGTCACCTCTCTCTCTTTACATCCTCTTTATCTCCCCTCTCTCTTTCTCTCCCATCTGCTACCTCTCTCTCTCTCGCTTCTCTCTCCCCTGCTCTCTCTCTCCCTCTCTCATTTCTCTTGCTCTACCTCTCTCTCTCTCTCGCTTCTCTCTCCCCTGCTCTCTCTCTCCCTCTCTCGTTTCTCTTGCTCTACCTCTCTCTCTCTCGCTTCTCTCTCCCCTGCTCTCTCTCTCCCTCTCTCGCTTCTCTCTCCCCTGCTCTCTCTCTCCCTCTCTCGTTTCTCTTGCTCTACCTCTCTCTCTCTCGCTTCTCTCTCCCCTGCTCTCTCTCTCCCTCTCTCGCTTCTCTCTCCCCTGCTCTCTCTCTCCCTATCTCTCTCTTGTTTCTCTTTCTCTACTACTCTCTCTCTGCTCTCTCCCCCATTTTTCTATAATTTCTCCCTCTACTGCTCTCTCTCTCCCACATCTCTCTCCCGTTTCTCTCTCTCCCTGCTACCAACTTCCTCTCTCTGCTCTCCCCCTCTACCTTTCACCTACAGTATCTCCCTCTCTCCGCTTTCCCTCTCTAACTCTACCTGTCTCTGCTCTCCTGCTCTCCCTCACTCTGCTCTCCATCTCTAACTCTCTACCTGTCTCTACTCTCCCTCTCTACCTCCCTCTAATCTCCCTCTACTCTCCCTCCCCACCTCTCTCTACTCTCCCTCACTACTTCTATCTACTCTCCCTCTCCACACTCTCCCCCTATTTACTCTCCCTCACTACCTCTCTCTACTCTCCCTCTCTGCCTCTCTCTACTCTCCCTCACTACCTCTCTCTACTCTCCCTCACTACCTCTCTCTACTCTCCCTCTCTCTACTCTCCCGCTCTCTACTCTCCCGCTCTCTACTCTCCGCCTCTCTCTACTCTCCCTCACTACCTCTCTCTACTCTCCCTCACTACCACTATCTACTCTCCCTCTCTGCCTCTCTCTACTCTCCCTCACTACCTCTCTCTACTCTCCCTCTCTGCCTCGCTCTACTCTCCCTTACTACCTCTATCTACTCTCCCCCTCTACCTCTCTCTACTCTCCCTCTCTATCTCTCTCTACCTTTCTCTACTCTCTCTCTCTCTGCCTCTCTCTCTCTGCCTCTCTCTGCCTCTCTCTCTCTGCCTCTCTCTACTCTCCCTCTCTGCCTCTCTCTACTCTCCCTCTCTGCCTCTCTCTACTCTCCCTCTCTGCCTCTCTCTACTCTCCCTCTCTACCTCTCTCTACTCTCCCTCTCTACCTCTCTCTACTCTCCCTCTCTGCATCCCCATCCCTCCTTTTCCTTTCTCACTGCTGTCCAATCAAACACAGCAGAACTCAACTAACCCAAAAGGAGGGGCACATTCTAACTGCTAAGGTTTATGTGATACACTTGCTGTCAGCTGAGAGGAGCAAACATGTTTTCTAAAAGCCAGAGACTGTTACATACAGCAGAAGGGATACCGGGATCAGGGAACCATGATGGAGAAACCAAAAAGAAAAGAAAAGAGACTGAAGCAGTGATGCCTTTTTCTGTCTCTGCTCTCCTCTGTACCTGAGCAAGGTAGTTAACCCACTGTTCCCTTCCCCTACTTCTGATTTCTCCTCTCTCCTGATCTCTCCCTCCCTTCCACACTCTGCTCTCCTCTGTACCTGAGCAAGGTAGTTAACCCACTGTTCCCTTCCCCTACTTCTGATTTCTCCTCTCTCCTGATCTCTCCCTCCCTTCCACACTCTGCTCTCCTCTGTACCTGAGCAAGGTAGTTAACCCACTGTTCCCTTCCCCCTACTTCTGATTTCTCCTCTCTCCTGATCTCTCCCTCCCTTCCACACTCTGCTCTCTTCTGTACCTGAGCAAGGTAGTTAACCCACTGTTCCCTTCCCCCTACTTCTGCTTTCTCCTCTCTCCCTCCCTTCCACACTCTGCTCTCCTCTGTACCTGAGCATGGTAGTTAACCCACTGTTCCCTTCCCCCTACTTCTGATTTCTCCTCTCTCCTGATCTCTCCCTCCCTTCCACACTCTGCTCTCCTCTGTACCTGAGCAAGGTAGTTAACCCACTGTTCCCTTCCCCCTACTTCTGATTTCTCCTCTCTCCTGATCTCTCCCTCCCTTCCACACTCTGCTCTCCTCTGTACCTGAGCAAGGCAGTTAACCCACTGTTCCCTTCCCCTACTTCTGATTTCTCCTCTCTCCCTCCCTTCCACACTCTGCTCTCCTCTGTACCTGAGCAAGGCAGTTAACCCACTGTTCCCTTCCCCCTACTTCTGCTTTCTCCTCTCTCCCTCCCTTCCACACTCTGCTCTCCTCTGTACCTGAGCAAGGTAGTTAACCCACTGTTCCCTTCCCCCTACTTCTGCTTTCTCCTCTCTCCCTCCCTTCCACACTCTGCTCTCCTCTGTACCTGAGCAAGGCAGTTAACCCACTGTTCCCTTCCCCCTACTTCTGCTTTCTCCTCTCTCCCTCCCTTCCACACTCTGCTCTCCTCTGTACCTGAGCAAGGTAGTTAACCCACTGTTCCCTTCCCCCTACTTCTGCTTTCTCCTCTCTCCCTCCCTTCCACACTCTGCTCTCCTCTGTACCTGAGCAAGGTAGTTAACCCACTGTTCCCTTCCCCCTACTTCTGCTTTCTCCTCTCTCCCTCCCTTCCACACTCTGCTCTCCTCTGTACCTGAGCAAGGTAGTTAACCCACTGTTCCCTTCCCCCTACTTCTGCTTTCTCCTCTCTCCTGATCTCTCCCTCCCTTCCACACTCTGCTCTCCTCTGTACCTGAGCAAGGTAGTTAACCCACTGTTCCCTTCCCCCTACTTCTGATTTCTCCTCTCTCCCCCCCCCTTCCACACTCTGCTCTCCTCTGTACCTGAGCAAGGTAGTTAACCCACTGTTCCCTTCCCCCTACTTCTGCTTTCTCCTCTCTCCCTCCCTTCCACACTCTGCTCTCCTCTGTACCTGAGCAAGGTAGTTAACCCACTGTTCCCTTCCCCCTACTTCTGCTTTCTCCTCTCTCCCTCCCTTCCACACTCTGCTCTCCTCTGTACCTGAGCAAGGTAGTTAACCCACTGTTCCCTTCCCCCTACTTCTGCTTTCTCCTCTCTCCCTCCCTTCCACACTCTGCTCTCCTCTGTACCTGAGCAAGGTAGTTAACCCACTGTTCCCTTCCCCCTACTTCTGCTTTCTCCTCTCTCCCTCCCTTCCACACTCTGCTCTCCTCTGTACCTGAGCAAGGTAGTTAACCCACTGTTCCCTTCCCCCTACTTCTGCTTTCTCCTCTCTCCCTCCCTTCCACACTCTGCTCTCCTCTGTACCTGAGCAAGGTAGTTAACCCACTGTTCCCTTCCCCCTACTTCTGCTTTCTCCTCTCTCCCTCCCTTCCACACTCTGCTCTCCTCTGTACCTGAGCAAGGTAGTTAACCCACTGTTCCCTTCCCCCTACTTCTGCTTTCTCCTCTCTCCCTCCCTTCCACACTCTGCTCTCCTCTGTACCTGAGCAAGGTAGTTAACCCACTGTTCCCTTCCCCCTACTTCTGCTTTCTCCTCTCTCCCTCCCTTCCACACTCTGCTCTCCTCTGTACCTGAGCAAGGTAGTTAACCCACTGTTCCCTTCCCCCTACTTCTGATTTCTCCTCTCTCCCTCCCTTCCACACTCTGCTCTCCTCTGTACCTGAGCATGGTAGTTAACCCACTGTTCCCTTCCCCCTACTTCTGATTTCTCCTCTCTCCTGATCTCTCCCTCCCTTCCACACTCTACTCTCTTCTGTACCTGAGCAAGGTAGTTAACCCACTGTTCCCTTCCCCCTACTTCTGCTTTCTCCTCTCTCCCTCCCTTCCACACTCTGCTCTCCTCTGTACCTGAGCATGGTAGTTAACCCACTGTTCCCTTCCCCCTACTTCTGCTTTCTCCTCTCTCCCTCCCTTCCACACTCTGCTCTCCTCTGTACCTGAGCAAGGTAGTTAACCCACTGTTCCCTTCCCCCTACTTCTGATTTCTCCTCTCTCCCTCCCTTCCACACTCTGCTCTCCTCTGTACCTGAGCAAGGTAGTTAACCCACTGTTCCCTTCCCCCTACTTCTGCTTTCTCCTCTCTCCCTCCCTTCCACACTCTGCTCTCCTCTGTACCTGAGCAAGGTAGTTAACCCACTGTTCCCTTCCCCCTACTTCTGCTTTCTCCTCTCTCCCTCCCTTCCACACTCTGCTCTCCTCTGTACCTGAGCAAGGCAGTTAACCCACTGTTCCCTTTCCCCTACTTCTGATTTCTCCTCTCTCCTGATCTCTCCCTCCCTTCCACACTCTGCTCTCCTCTGTACCTGAGCAAGGTAGTTAACCCACTGTTCCCTTCCCCTACTTCTGCTTTCTCCTCTCTCCTGATCTCTCCCCCCCTTCCACACTCTGCTCTCCTCTGTACCTGAGCAAGGTAGTTAACCCACTGTTCCCTTCCCCCTACTTCTGCTTTCTCCTCTCTCCTGATCTCTCCCCCCCATCCACACTCTACTCTCCTCTGTACCTGAGCAAGGTAGTTAACCCACTGTTCCCTTCCCCCTACTTCTGCTTTCTCCTCTCTCCCTCCCTTCCACACTCTGCTCTCCTCTGTACCTGAGCAAGGTAGTTAACCCACTGTTCCCTTCCCCCTACTTCTGCTTTCTCCTCTCTCCCTCCCTTCCACACTCTGCTCTCCTCTGTACCTGAGCAAGGTAGTTAACCCACTGTTCCCTTCCCCCTACTTCTGATTTCTCCTCTCTCCCTCCCTTCCACACTCTGCTCTCCTCTGTACCTGAGCAAGGTAGTTAACCCACTGTTCCCTTCCCCCTACTTCTGCTTTCTCCTCTCTCCTGATCTCTCCCCCCCATCCACACTCTACTCTCCTCTGTACCTGAGCAAGGTAGTTAACCCACTGTTCCCTTCCCCCTACTTCTGATTTCTCCTCTCTCCTGATCTCTCCCTCCCTTCCACACTCTGCTCTCCTCTGTACCTGAGCAAGGTAGTTAACTTCCCCCTACTTCTGCTTTCTCCTCTCTCCTGATCTCTCCCCCCTTCCACACTCTGCTCTCCTCTGTACCTGAGCAAGGTAGTTAACCCACTGTTCCCTTCCCCTACTTCTGATTTCTCCTCTCTCCTGATCTCTCCCTCCCTTCAACACTCTGCTCTCCTCTGTACCTGAGCAAGGCAGTTAACCCACTGTTCCCTTCCCCTACTTCTGCTTTCTCCTCTCTCCCTCCATTCCACACTCTGCTCTCCTCTGTACCTGAGCAAGGCAGTTAACCCACTGTTCCCTTTCCCCTACTTCTGATTTCTCCTCTCTCCCTCCCTTCCACACTCTGCTCTCCTCTGTACCTAAGCAAGGTAGTTAACCCACTGTTCCCTTCCCCCTACTTCTGATTTCTCCTCTCTCCTGATCTCTCCCTCCCTTCCACACTCTGCTCTCCTCTGTACCTGAGCAAGGTAGTTAACCCACTGTTCCCTTCCCCTACTTCTGATTTCTCCTCTCTCCTGATCTCTCCCTCCCTTCCACACTCTGCTCTCCTCTGTACCTGAGCAAGGTAGTTAACCCACTGTTCCCTTCCCCCTACTTCTGATTTCTCCTCTCTCCTGATCTCTCCCTCCCTTCCACACTCTGCTCTCTTCTGTACCTGAGCAAGGTAGTTAACCCACTGTTCCCTTCCCCCTACTTCTGCTTTCTCCTCTCTCCCTCCCTTCCACACTCTGCTCTCCTCTGTACCTGAGCATGGTAGTTAACCCACTGTTCCCTTCCCCCTACTTCTGATTTCTCCTCTCTCCTGATCTCTCCCTCCCTTCCACACTCTGCTCTCCTCTGTACCTGAGCAAGGTAGTTAACCCACTGTTCCCTTCCCCCTACTTCTGATTTCTCCTCTCTCCTGATCTCTCCCTCCCTTCCACACTCTGCTCTCCTCTGTACCTGAGCAAGGCAGTTAACCCACTGTTCCCTTCCCCTACTTCTGATTTCTCCTCTCTCCCTCCCTTCCACACTCTGCTCTCCTCTGTACCTGAGCAAGGCAGTTAACCCACTGTTCCCTTCCCCCTACTTCTGCTTTCTCCTCTCTCCCTCCCTTCCACACTCTGCTCTCCTCTGTACCTGAGCAAGGTAGTTAACCCACTGTTCCCTTCCCCCTACTTCTGCTTTCTCCTCTCTCCCTCCCTTCCACACTCTGCTCTCCTCTGTACCTGAGCAAGGCAGTTAACCCACTGTTCCCTTCCCCCTACTTCTGCTTTCTCCTCTCTCCCTCCCTTCCACACTCTGCTCTCCTCTGTACCTGAGCAAGGTAGTTAACCCACTGTTCCCTTCCCCCTACTTCTGCTTTCTCCTCTCTCCCTCCCTTCCACACTCTGCTCTCCTCTGTACCTGAGCAAGGTAGTTAACCCACTGTTCCCTTCCCCCTACTTCTGCTTTCTCCTCTCTCCCTCCCTTCCACACTCTGCTCTCCTCTGTACCTGAGCAAGGTAGTTAACCCACTGTTCCCTTCCCCCTACTTCTGCTTTCTCCTCTCTCCTGATCTCTCCCTCCCTTCCACACTCTGCTCTCCTCTGTACCTGAGCAAGGTAGTTAACCCACTGTTCCCTTCCCCCTACTTCTGATTTCTCCTCTCTCCCCCCCCCTTCCACACTCTGCTCTCCTCTGTACCTGAGCAAGGTAGTTAACCCACTGTTCCCTTCCCCCTACTTCTGCTTTCTCCTCTCTCCCTCCCTTCCACACTCTGCTCTCCTCTGTACCTGAGCAAGGTAGTTAACCCACTGTTCCCTTCCCCCTACTTCTGCTTTCTCCTCTCTCCCTCCCTTCCACACTCTGCTCTCCTCTGTACCTGAGCAAGGTAGTTAACCCACTGTTCCCTTCCCCCTACTTCTGCTTTCTCCTCTCTCCCTCCCTTCCACACTCTGCTCTCCTCTGTACCTGAGCAAGGTAGTTAACCCACTGTTCCCTTCCCCCTACTTCTGCTTTCTCCTCTCTCCCTCCCTTCCACACTCTGCTCTCCTCTGTACCTGAGCAAGGTAGTTAACCCACTGTTCCCTTCCCCCTACTTCTGCTTTCTCCTCTCTCCCTCCCTTCCACACTCTGCTCTCCTCTGTACCTGAGCAAGGTAGTTAACCCACTGTTCCCTTCCCCCTACTTCTGCTTTCTCCTCTCTCCCTCCCTTCCACACTCTGCTCTCCTCTGTACCTGAGCAAGGTAGTTAACCCACTGTTCCCTTCCCCCTACTTCTGCTTTCTCCTCTCTCCCTCCCTTCCACACTCTGCTCTCCTCTGTACCTGAGCAAGGTAGTTAACCCACTGTTCCCTTCCCCCTACTTCTGCTTTCTCCTCTCTCCCTCCCTTCCACACTCTGCTCTCCTCTGTACCTGAGCAAGGTAGTTAACCCACTGTTCCCTTCCCCCTACTTCTGATTTCTCCTCTCTCCCTCCCTTCCACACTCTGCTCTCCTCTGTACCTGAGCATGGTAGTTAACCCACTGTTCCCTTCCCCCTACTTCTGATTTCTCCTCTCTCCTGATCTCTCCCTCCCTTCCACACTCTACTCTCTTCTGTACCTGAGCAAGGTAGTTAACCCACTGTTCCCTTCCCCCTACTTCTGCTTTCTCCTCTCTCCCTCCCTTCCACACTCTGCTCTCCTCTGTACCTGAGCATGGTAGTTAACCCACTGTTCCCTTCCCCCTACTTCTGCTTTCTCCTCTCTCCCTCCCTTCCACACTCTGCTCTCCTCTGTACCTGAGCAAGGTAGTTAACCCACTGTTCCCTTCCCCCTACTTCTGATTTCTCCTCTCTCCCTCCCTTCCACACTCTGCTCTCCTCTGTACCTGAGCAAGGTAGTTAACCCACTGTTCCCTTCCCCCTACTTCTGCTTTCTCCTCTCTCCCTCCCTTCCACACTCTGCTCTCCTCTGTACCTGAGCAAGGTAGTTAACCCACTGTTCCCTTCCCCCTACTTCTGCTTTCTCCTCTCTCCCTCCCTTCCACACTCTGCTCTCCTCTGTACCTGAGCAAGGCAGTTAACCCACTGTTCCCTTTCCCCTACTTCTGATTTCTCCTCTCTCCTGATCTCTCCCTCCCTTCCACACTCTGCTCTCCTCTGTACCTGAGCAAGGTAGTTAACCCACTGTTCCCTTCCCCTACTTCTGCTTTCTCCTCTCTCCTGATCTCTCCCCCTTCCACACTCTGCTCTCCTCTGTACCTGAGCAAGGTAGTTAACCCACTGTTCCCTTCCCCCTACTTCTGCTTTCTCCTCTCTCCTGATCTCTCCCCCCCATCCACACTCTACTCTCCTCTGTACCTGAGCAAGGTAGTTAACCCACTGTTCCCTTCCCCCTACTTCTGCTTTCTCCTCTCTCCCTCCCTTCCACACTCTGCTCTCCTCTGTACCTGAGCAAGGTAGTTAACCCACTGTTCCCTTCCCCCTACTTCTGCTTTCTCCTCTCTCCCTCCCTTCCACACTCTGCTCTCCTCTGTACCTGAGCAAGGTAGTTAACCCACTGTTCCCTTCCCCCTACTTCTGATTTCTCCTCTCTCCCTCCCTTCCACACTCTGCTCTCCTCTGTACCTGAGCAAGGTAGTTAACCCACTGTTCCCTTCCCCCTACTTCTGCTTTCTCCTCTCTCCTGATCTCTCCCCCCCATCCACACTCTACTCTCCTCTGTACCTGAGCAAGGTAGTTAACCCACTGTTCCCTTCCCCCTACTTCTGATTTCTCCTCTCTCCTGATCTCTCCCTCCCTTCCACACTCTGCTCTCCTCTGTACCTGAGCAAGGTAGTTAACTTCCCCCTACTTCTGCTTTCTCCTCTCTCCTGATCTCTCCCCCCTTCCACACTCTGCTCTCCTCTGTACCTGAGCAAGGTAGTTAACCCACTGTTCCCTTCCCCTACTTCTGATTTCTCCTCTCTCCTGATCTCTCCCTCCCTTCAACACTCTGCTCTCCTCTGTACCTGAGCAAGGCAGTTAACCCACTGTTCCCTTCCCCTACTTCTGCTTTCTCCTCTCTCCCTCCATTCCACACTCTGCTCTCCTCTGTACCTGAGCAAGGCAGTTAACCCACTGTTCCCTTTCCCCTACTTCTGATTTCTCCTCTCTCCCTCCCTTCCACACTCTGCTCTCCTCTGTACCTAAGCAAGGTAGTTAACCCACTGTTCCCTTCCCCCTACTTCTGATTTCTCCTCTCTCCCTCCCTTCCACACTCTGCTCTCCTCTGTACCTGAGCAAGGTAGTTAACCCACTGTTCCCTTCCCCCTACTTCTGCTTTCTCCTCTCTCCTGATCTCTCCCTCCCTTCCACACTCTGCTCTCCTCTGTACCTGAGCAAGGTAGTTAACCCACTGTTCCCTTCCCCCTACTTCTGCTTTCTCCTCTCTCCCTCCCTTCCACACTCTGCTCTCCTCTGTACCTGAGCAAGGTAGTTAACCCACTGTTCCCTTCCCCCTACTTCTGCTTTCTCCTCTCTCCCTCCCTTCCACACTCTGCTCTCCTCTGTACCTGAGCATGGTAGTTAACCCACTGTTCCCTTCCCCCTACTTCTGATTTCTCCTCTCTCCCTCCCTTCCACACTCTGCTCTCCTCTGTACCTGAGCAAGGTAGTTAACCCACTGTTCCCTTCCCCCTACTTCTGCTTTCTCCTCTCTCCTGATCTCTCCCCCCTTCCACACTCTGCTCTCCTCTGTACCTGAGCAAGGCAGTTAACCCACTGTTCCCTTCCCCCTACTTCTGCTTTCTCCTCTCTCCCCCCTTCCACACTCTGCTCTCCTCTGTACCTGAGCAACCCATTGTTCCTTTCCCCTACTTCTGCTTTCTCCTCTCTCCTGATCTCTCCCCCCTTCCACACTCTGTTCTCCTCTGTACCTGAGCAAGGTAGTTAACCCAATGTTCCCTTCCCCCTACTTCTGCTTTCTCCTCTCTCCCCCCCTTCCACACTCTGCTCTCCTCTGTACCTGAGCAACCCATTGTTCCTTTCCCCTACTTCTGCTTTCTCCTCTCTCCTGATCTCTCCCCCCTTCCACACTCTGCTCTCCTCTGTACCTGAGCAAGGTAGTTAACTTCCCCCTACTTCTGCTTTCTCCTCTCTCCTGATCTCTCCCCCCCTTCCACACTCTGCTCTCCTCTGTACCTGAGCAAGGTAGTTAACCCACTGTTCCCTTCCCCCTACTTCTGATTTCTCCTCTCTCCCTCCCTTCCACACTCTGCTCTCCTCTGTACCTGAGCAAGGTAGTTAACCCACTGTTCCCTTCCCCCTACTTCTGCTTTCTCCTCTCTCCTGATCTCTCCCTCCCTTCCACACTCTGCTCTCCTCTGTACCTGAGCAAGGTAGTTAACCCACTGTTCCCTTCCCCCTACTTCTGCTTTCTCCTCTCTCCCTCCCTTCCACACTCTGCTCTCCTCTGTACCTGAGCAAGGTAGTTAACCCACTGTTCCCTTCCCCCTACTTCTGCTTTCTCCTCTCTCCCTCCCTTCCACACTCTGCTCTCCTCTGTACCTGAGCATGGTAGTTAACCCACTGTTCCCTTCCCCCTACTTCTGATTTCTCCTCTCTCCCTCCCTTCCACACTCTGCTCTCCTCTGTACCTGAGCAAGGTAGTTAACCCACTGTTCTCTTCCCCCTACTTCTGCTTTCTCCTCTCTCCTGATCTCTCCCCCCTTCCACACTCTGCTCTCCTCTGTACCTGAGCAAGGCAGTTAACCCACTGTTCCCTTCCCCCTACTTCTGCTTTCTCCTCTCTCCCCCCCTTCCACACTCTGCTCTCCTCTGTACCTGAGCAACCCATTGTTCCTTTCCCCTACTTCTGCTTTCTCCTCTCTCCTGATCTCTCCCCCCTTCCACACTCTGTTCTCCTCTGTACCTGAGCAAGGTAGTTAACCCACTGTTCCCTTCCCCCTACTTCTGCTTTCTCC
This sequence comes from Oncorhynchus clarkii lewisi, assembly GCF_045791955.1. NCBI lineage: Eukaryota > Metazoa > Chordata > Actinopteri > Salmoniformes > Salmonidae > Oncorhynchus > Oncorhynchus clarkii. The sequence continues at coordinate 60,998,364 of NC_092162.1, forward strand.
TCTCTCCCCCCTTCCACACTCTGCTCTCCTCTGTACCTGAGCAACCCATTGTTCCTTTCCCCTACTTCTGCTTTCTCCTCTCTCCTGATCTCTCCCCCCTTCCACACTCTGCTCTCCTCTGTACCTGAGCAACCCATTGTTCCTTTCCCCTACTTCTGCTTTCTCCTCTCTCCTGATCTCTCCCCCCTTCCACACTCTGCTCTCCTCTGTACCTGAGCAAGGCAGTTAACCCACTGTTCCCTTCCCCCTACTTCTGCTTTCTCCTCTCTCCTGATCTCTCCCCCCTCCCTTCCACACTCTGCTCTCCTCTGTACCTGAGCAAGGTAGTTAACCCACTGTTCCCTTCCCCCTACTTCTGATTTCTCCTCTCTCCCTCCCTTCCACACTCTGCTCTCCTCTGTACCTGAGCAAGGTAGTTAACCCACTGTTCCCTTCCCCCTACTTCTGATTCCTCCTCTCTCCCTCCCTTCCACACTCTGCTCTCCTCTGTACCTGAGCAAGGTAGTTAACCCACTGTTCCCTTCCCCCTACTTCTGCTTTCTCCTCTCTCCCTCCCTTCCACACTCTGCTCTCCTCTGTACCTGAGCAAGGTAGTTAACCCACTGTTCCCTTCCCCCTACTTCTGCTTTCTCCTCTCTCCCTCCCTTCCACACTCTGCTCTCCTCTGTACCTGAGCAAGGCAGTTAACCCACTGTTCCCTTCCCCCTACTTCTGCTTTCTCCTCTCTCCCTCCCTTCCACACTCTGCTCTCCTCTGTACCTGAGCAAGGTAGTTAACTTCCCCCTACTTCTGCTTTCTCCTCTCTCCTGATCTCTCCCCCCCTTCCACACTCTGCTCTCCTCTGTACCTGAGCAAGGTAGTTAACCCACTGTTCCCTTCCCCCTACTTCTGCTTTCTCCTCTCTCCCTCCCTTCCACACTCTGCTCTCCTCTGTACCTGAGCAAGGTAGTTAACTTCCCCCTACTTCTGCTTTCTCCTCTCTCCTGATCTCTCCCCCCCTTCCACACTCTGCTCTCCTCTGTACCTGAGCAACCCATTGTTCCTTTCCCCTACTTCTGCTTTCTCCTCTCTCCTGATCTCTCCCCCCCCTTCCACACTCTGCTTTCCTCTCTCTCTCCATCTCTTCCTCTGGCTCTCTGCTCTCTACTGTCCTATGCTGTGAGGTCTGTGGGGTTGAAAACACAGGCCAGCCTGTCTCATTACTGTCACTCAGTCTGAGGGAGGAGGAGACTGGGGGGAGAGAACAGAAAGAGAGAGGGGGGAGGGAGACCAGGAATCTGGTTTCTGTCCATCATAGTCAACTTGTAAGGGAGAGGAGGAGGAGAGGAGGAAGGAGGGAGTGGAAAGTGCCATGTCAGTGTATGACCTGGAAACTGTAAATCTATTGGTTATGGGCGAAGAGAGGGAAAGATGGAGAGAGCAGGGTGAGTAGAGAGACGCAGAGAGTGGGAGAAAGAAAGAGTGATTGGTTGAATAGCTGAGGAAAGAGAATAGTAGTTGAGTAGATTGTCTCATGTTGGACTCATTCACTGAGCCCTGTCCAGAAAAGAACAGAAGCCATAACAACGTGTCTACATGTTTTCGTGTTTTAAAACCGGTTTTGGATAAAGCTTCCCAACACCACCCATATAACCAATCTATTTCGTGCTCCTTTCACAGAGGTCATAATACACCAGACTAAACTGGCCTCTGTCCAGGGAGGGTTAACCTCCTGCTATGGATCTACAGTACAGGATATACACCTCTTCATGAAGACCAGACACACATGATTAACTATTGACCCCACCTTTATTGACACAACACTATAACTAACCTCACAGCGTTTGGTTTTATTGACACAACACTATAACTAACCTCACAGCGTATGGTTTTATTGACACAACACTATAACTAACCTCACAGCGTATGGTTTTATTGACACAACACTATAACTAACCTCACAGCGTTTGGTTTTATTGACACAACACTATAACTAACCTCACAGCGTATGGTTTTATTGACACAACACTATAACTAACCTCACAGCGTATGGTTTTATTGACACAACACTATTACTAACCTCACAGCGTATGGTTTTATTGACACAACACTATAACTAACCTCACAGCGTTTGGTTTTATTGACCCAACACTATAACTAACCTCACAGCGTATGGTTTTATTGACCCAACACTATAACTAACCTCACAGCGTATGGTTTTATTGACACAACACTATAACTAACCTCACAGCGTTTGGTTTTATTGACACAACACAATAACTAACCTCACAGCGTTTGGTTTTATTGACACAACACTATAACTAACCTCACAGCGTATGGTTTTATTGACACAACACTATAACTAACCTCACAGCGTTTGGTTTTATTGACACAACACTATAACTAACCTCACAGCGTATGGTTTTATTGACACAACACTATAACTAACCTCACAGCGTTTGGTTTTATTGACACAACACTATAACTAACCTCACAGCGTATGGTTTTATTGACACAACACTATAACTAACCTCACAGCGTATGGTTTTATTGACACAACACTATAACTAACCTCACAGCGTATGGTTTTATTGACACAACACTATAACTAACCTCACAGCGTATGGTTTTATTGACACAACACTATAACTAACCTCACAGCGTATGGTTTTATTGACACAACACTATAACTAACCTCATAGCGTTTGGTTTTATTGACACAACACTATAACTAACCTCACAGCGTATGGTTTTATTGACACAACACTATAACTAACCTCACAGCGTTTGGTTTTATTGACACAACACTATAACTAACCTCACAGCGTATGGTTTTATTGACACAACACTATAACTAACCTCACAGCGTTTGGTTTTATTGACACAACACTATAACTAACCTCACAGCGTATGGTTTTATTGACACAACACTATAACTAACCTCACAGCGTTTGGTTTTATTGACACAACACTATAACTAACCTCACAGCGTATGGTTTTATTGACACAACACTATAACTAACCTCACAGCGTTTGGTTTTATTGACACAACACTATAACTAACCTCACAGCGTTTGGTTTTATTGACACAACACTATAACTAACCTCACAGCGTTTGGTTTTATTGACACAACACTAGAACTAACCTCACAGCGTTTGGTTTTATTGACACAACACTAGAACTAACCTCACAGAGTTTGGTTTTATTGACACAACACTATAACTAACCTCACAGCGTATGGTTCTATTGACACAACACTATAACTAACCTCACAGCATATGGTTTTATTGACACAACACTATAACTAACCTCACAGCGTTTGGTTTTATTGACACAACACTATAACTAACCTCACAGCGTTTGGTTTTATTGACACAACACTATAACTAACCTCACAGCGTTTGGTTTTATTGACACAACACTATAACTAACCTCACAGCGTTTGATTTTATTGACACAACACTATAACTAACCTCACAGCGTTTGGTTTTATTGACACAACACTATAACTAACCTCACAGCGTATGGTTTTATTGACACAACACTATAACTAACCTCACAGCGTTTGGTTTTATTGACACAACACTATAACTAACCTCACAGCGTATGGTTTTATTGACAGGTCGCTCTCAGCTAGAGTGATCTGAAGGGTGATCAGATAGTTATGATGTCATAAATCTTTGGATTATTAAAGGAAGTATATCTGTACTAATAGATCCGAGACCTTTCCTCAGATGACACCTTATTCTGCGCAGAATGTTTGACCAAAGCCCCAAACCAGTGCTCTCGTTAGAGTACTACGTAGAGCCATGACTACATGGAACTCTATTCCACATCAGGAAACTGATGCAGAGGTGGAATCAGATTTAAAAAGCAGATAAAATACACCTTATGGAACAGCAGGGACTGCTAAGTAACAAACATAGACACATGCTTACACACACATGATAACATACACACGTACACACACGAACACATGGATACACACACATGATAACATACACACGTACACACACGAACACATGGATACACACACATGATAACATACACACGTACACACACGAACACATGGATACACACACATGATAACATACACACGCACACACACGAACACATGGATACACACACATGATAACATACACACGTACACACACAAACACATGGATACACACACATGATAACATACACACTATACACACACGAACACATGGATTTTGCGTTGTAGATATGTGGTAGTGGAGTATGGGCCAGAGGGCACACACTTAGTGTGTTGTGAATTCTGTATTGAATGTATATTCATGTTTTTAAAATGGTATAACTGCCTTAATTTTGCCAGACCCCAGGAAGAGGAGCTGTTGCCATGGCAATGGGGATCCATAATAAATACAAATATATACAGTGCCTTCACTAAGTATTCACACCCCTTGACTTTTTCCCAAATGTTCTGTGTTACAACCTGAATTTAAAATGGAAATGTAGATGTTGTGTCACTGGCCTACACACAATACCCCATAATGTCTCAGTGGAATCATGGTTCTGAAAATTGTACAAATGAATTACAAATGAAAAGCTGAAATATCTTTGTTATGGCAAGTCTAAATATGTTGTGTGCAATAATACTGTTTAACTGTTTAGATTTTTTACTAGAGAGAGCACTGGTTTGGTACCTCATCTCTGTACCCCACACATACAAGTATCTGTGAGGTCCCTCAGTCGAGCAGTGTATTTCAAACACAGATTCAACAACAAAGACCAGGGAGGTTTTCAAATGCCTCACAAAGAAGGGAACCTGTTGGTAGATGGGTAAAACAAAAGAGAAAACAGGCATTGAATATCTCTTTGAGGATGGTGAAGTTATTAATTACACTTTGGATGGTGTATCAATACACCCAGTCACTACAAAGATACAGGCGTCCTTCCTAACTTAGCTGCCGGAGAGGAAGGAAACTGTTTATAGCCTACTACCATGTGCACATTGCTGCGCTTATGTGACGAAATAACCTAATAATTTATAAACATTTTAAGCTAAACGTTCTGATCTGTTGCGTCAGCCTCATTGTATAAAAAGTGTTTTTGATGTTAGTGGTTGTATTCACAACTGTCCCAGACTATGTTTGGAATATTTATTCCTCGCACAGAGTATAATAGGTTGACTTTTGTACTATGGGGATAGTAGATTGACACATGGTAGTGCTTTTGCTGTTCGTTAGACCTACTCATCTTGTTGGCTGATGAAAAGTAAATGTGGACAGTTCTTCCAATATCTTCAAAATGCACCTCTGAATTAGATAATGCCGCATGCAGTTGCATCCCCGATGTGTCTGTCTTCACTTGTAGCCTGTGAGAAAGACCCGATCATGTGACGGAGAGCCATGTGACTGAGAGGTGCTTCGGATTGCGCAGCACACTCAGGGCCAAGGGCACAACGCAGCACTCCAGGCTACAAAAGGCATGGATTTTTAAAGGTTGCATTACGGCCACAAAGGGGATGCCGCTGTGAAATTCGAGGCATTATCAAGTGCTTGTCAAATTGTGAATGAGTGACTGATGTAGTGTGTATAGTCTGCGCAAAAAAAACAGAGCAGAGCTCATGCCTTTCAAGGGACTTTTTTCAAATCATCATCAGAGTTGCATCATGCAGCCTTACAATGTATTACAAATCTAAACATGTAGCCCAACGTTTGTAGAACATCTACAGTTACATTAATAACTGTAAATGAAGTGTTTAGGAATACCTATTTCTTTGTTAACCGCTCAACACAGAAAAGCTGCATGTGCGCACTCCCTCAAATCATTTGGAGAAAATATATATGCAATGCAAATTAATTACTTAAAAATCATACAATGTGATTTTCTGGATTTTTGTTTTAGATTTTGTCTCTCACAGTTGAAGTTTACCTATGATAAAAATTACAGACCTCTACATGCTTTGTAAGTAGGGAAACCTGCAAAATCGGCAGTGTATCAAATACTTGTTCTCCCCACTGTTTATTTTTTCAGCTTTGTTCATGTAATGTTCGTCGTTAAGGGTAGACCAAGGCGCAGAGTGATTTGAGTTCATCATATTTTATTGACATGTGAACCAGCAAAAAAACAATAAACAATACAACGAACGAAAAGCTTCGTCGTGCAAAAATACATGCAACCAAACATATCCCACAACTGAAGGTGGGAAAAAAGGCTGCCTAAGTATGATCCCCAATCAGAGACAACGATAGACAGCTGCCTCTGATTGGGAACCATACCAGGCCAACAAAGAAAAAGAAAACATAGATATACAAAAACTAGAGTACCCACCCTAGTCACACCCTGACCTAACCAAAATATAGAGAATAAACAGGGATATTTAAGGTCATGGCATGACAGTTCAATTGTATTATTCATACTCTCAAATACTATAAAATAATGCCACGGAATTCTAAGTAAATCTTACCTGCTAAATTAACTAGCGTAGCCCACAGCCAGATCATGACCAACATTTTTTATTTAACCTTTATTTAATTAGGCAAGTCAGTTAAGAACAAATTATTATTTTCAATGATGGCCTAGGAACAGTGGGTTAACTGCCTCGTTCAGGGGCAGAACAACAGATTTTTACCTTGTCAGCTCGGGGATTCAATCTTGCAACCTTTCGGTTACTAGTCCAACGCTCTAAACACTAGGCTACCTGCCACCCCTAACATAAGGACAACTCAGAGTATGCTATTCTGTTCTTCTGAAATAAACTACATTTTCTTCATATCAAGCTTCTTTAGACCTGTGTAAAATAAATAATGAATTTATTCTGAAGGTGTAGGCTATATTACATGGATGTATTAGACTTTTTAAAATGGCTTGTAGGCGTGGAAGCCAGGAGATGCTAAATGTGTTTATGTTAATTAACAGTCAATTACCGTGAGACAGTTATTTGCTTGACAATCACCGGCTGACGAAATGTTGTGACCGCTAGCTGTAACACAACAAAATGTGGAATAGGTGAAGGGGTATGAATACTTTCTGAAGGTACTGTATGTACATATTTGATTAGATTGGAGCCAGGCCAGCTCTCCCCTCTTGACCTTCTCAGTAATTTATGTGGTATTCAGTGCTGCCGTCCTTCTCAATAATTACAGAAGGACTTGATCACCTGGAGGAGGGAGGGAGGGAGGAGAGAGGATGAGAAGGGAGGACAGGGAGGGATGGAGGAGAGAGGATGAGAGGGGAGGACAGGGAGGGATGGAGGAGAGAGGATGAGAGGGGAGGACAGGGAGGGATGGAGGAGAGAGGATGAGAGGGGAGGACAGGGAGGGATGGAGGAGAGAGGATGAGAGGGGAGGACAGGGCGGGATGGAGGAGAGAGGATGAGAGGGGAGGACAGGGCGGGAGGGAGGAGAGAGGATGAGAGGGGAGGGAGGGAGGGAGGAGAGAGTATGAGAGGGCAGGACAGGGAGGGAGGGAGGATAGAGGATGAGAGGGCAGGACAGGGAGGGAGGGATGGAGGAGAGAGGATGAGAGGGGAGGACAGGGAGGGGTGGAGGAGAGAGGATGAGAGGGGAGGACAGGGAGGGAGAGAGGATGAGAGGGGAGGGAGGGAGGGAGGAGAGAGGATGAGAGGGGAGGAAGGGAGGGAGGGAGGAGAGAGTATGAGAGGGGAGGACAGGGAGGGAGGGAGGAGAGAGGATGAGGGCAGGACAGGGAGGGAGGGAGGAGAGAGGATGAGAGGGGAGGACAGGGGGAGGGAGGAGAGAGGATGAGAGGGGAGGGAGGGATGGAGGAGAGAGGATGAGAGGGGAGCACAGGGAGGGATGGAGGAGAGAGGATGAGAAGGGAGGACAGGGAGGGATGGTGGAGAGAGGATGAGAGGGGAGGACAGGGAGGGAGGGAGGAGAGAGGATGAGAGGGGAGGAAGGGAGGGAGGGAGGAGAGAGGATGAGAGGGGAGGACATGGAGGGAGGGAGGAGAGAGGATGAGAGGGGAGGACAGGGAGGGAGGGAGGAGAGAGGATGAGAGGGGAGGACAGAGAGGGAGGGAGAAGAGAGGATGAGAGGGAGGGAGGGAGTGGGGGAGGGAGGGAGGGAGGGGAGGACAGGGAGGGAGGGAGGAGAGAGGAGGACAAGGAGGGAGGGAGGAGAGAGGATGAGAGGGGAGGACAGGGAGGGAGGAGAGAGGATGCGAGGGGAGGGAGGGAGGGAGGGAGGGAGGGAGGGAGGGAGGGAGGGAGGGAGGGAGGGAGGGAGGGAGGGAGGGAGGGAGGGAGGGAGGGAGGGAGGGAGGGAGGGAGGGAGGAGAGAGGATGAGAGGGGAGGACAGGGAGGGATGGAGGAGAGAGGGTGAGAGGGGAGGACAGGGAGGGAGGAAGAAGAGAGGATGAGAGGGGAGAGGATGAGAGGGGAGGACAGGGAGGGATGGAGGAGAGAGGGTGAGAGGGGAGGACAGGGGGAGGGAGGAGAGAGGATGAGAGGGGAGGGAGGGAGGAAGGAGAGAGGATGAGAGGGGAGGACAGGGAGGGAGGAGAGAGGATGAGAGGACAGGGAGGGAGGGAGGGAGGGAGGGAGGGAGGGAGGGAGGGAGGGAGGGAGGGAGGGAGAAAAGGAGAAGAGAGGAGAGGAAAAACGAATGCATGAATAGAGGGAGAGGGCACAGTAAGGAAGAGAGAACAGAGGAAAGTTAAAGATCTTTCACTTGGATTACAGTCTTCTATCCAGAGAAGGTGATTTGGGTGACCTTTGATGTCCACTGCAGAGCATAGACACATGTATCATTGGCGAATGGTGAGAGAGTCAGGTGAGAGAGTCAAGTGAGAGAGTCAAGGGCAAAGCCCAGAGAGGGGAAAAAGATACAGAGACAAACCTTTTTCCAGGTCAAAGTATCTGGAGTGTATTGTAGAGCGACCCCATCTCCCCCTATCCATGCACCATATCACGGAGAAAGGTTCTGGACTCTCCAAGGTATTCCCCTTTTCAAAAGGCAATTAGCTCCTACGTATTGTACTCTGGAAGGTCGTTCCAATCCAAATCCCACGGTAGACTACCCTAGCACTTTTGGACATGACTAATTTTCCCCAAAAAAGGACATTCTAATTTGGTCCATGAGTAGGTATGCTATGTAGGGACTTTTTCAAAAACCTTCCACTGGCTTTTAAACCTTGTCTGTACGCATCACCAAGTCTGATGATTTGACTGAACCGAGACATTTTCAACACCATACTGCAACCCTCCACTACCACATTTCTGGAGAAAAAACCCTCCACTACCTCATTTCTGGAGAAAAAAACCCTCCACTACCACATTTCTGGAGAAAAAAACCCTCCACTACCACATTTCTGGAGAAAAAAACCCTCCACTACCACATTTTTGGAGAAAAAAAACCTCCACTACCACATTTCTGGAGAAAAAAACCCTCCACTACCACATTTCTGGAGAAAAAAACCCTCCACTACCACATTTCTGGAGAAAAAAACCCTCCACTACCACATTTCTGGAGAAAAAAACCCTCCACTACCACATTTCTGGAGAAAAAAACCCTCCACTACCACATTTCTGGGAAAAAAAACCCTCCACTACCACATTTCTGGAGAAAAAAACCCTCCACTACCACATTTCTGGAGAAAAAAACCCTCCACTACCACCTTTCTGGAGAAAAAAAACCTCCACCAACACATTTTGCCCACATAATCTGAGATTGGCCATAAATTCCTTTTGCAGTGATTTCACTCTTTCTGTAACACATACAATGCTAAATATGGAATGGGCAGCAGAGTATATATTGCTAATTAGCGCTTGGTCTAAATCTACCTGTATGGTCCAAATGATGTATCTCAGCGGATGTGTTCATGGAATAGGATCAGGGTATTTACTGCCATCCCTCTCTATGGGACCTATCTTTAACCCCATTCATCTCCCAGAGCAGAGCAGGGGAGGCAAGAAGAGAACAAAAAAAAACGGAAATAATACCCTCTCTTAAAGCTCCCAGGAGCTTTTCCCATGATGCATCTCTCTCCATTATCCACGCCGAAAGGAGACATTGTTGTGGAGGGCTCCGGGTGAAGCTACCACTCACAGCCAATCAGTGTCCAGGAAGGGCACACACATACAGGCAGGACACACAAGGAGTAAACAACGGTAGTCACAACATGGTAAGAGAGAGAGAGATAGAGAGATTTTGAAACTTCTGTATGTGTAATGTTTACTGTTAATTTTTATTGTTTATTTCACTTTTGTATATTATCTACCTCACTTGATTTAGCAATGTTAACACATGTTTCCCATGCCAATAAAGCCCCTTGAATTGGAGAGAGAGAGAGAGAGAGAGAGAGAGGGAGACAGAGAGAGAGAGAGAGACAGAGAGAGAGAGACACACATAGAGAGAGACAGAGAGACACATAGAGAGAGACAGAGAGACACATAGAGAGAGAGAGAGACAGAGAGACACATAGAGAGAGAGAGAGAGACACATAGAGAGAGAGAGAGAGAGAGAGACACATAGAGAGAGAGAGAGAGAGAGACACATAGAGAGAGAGACAGAGACAGACAGACAGACAGAGAGAGTAGAAAACAGACAGAGGACAACAACAACAACTCTGACCTAGGAGCACTGTAGCTCTCAGACACAGTGAAATAATCACCCATCTGTACTCTAGAGAAGGGGAAAGGGAAGTGTTTAAGGTCAGTGGTTAAAATGGCAGACCTTGACCTTACCTCTCAGTCTCTCCAGGCACTCTGTGTCCAAAAGACCAGGGGGCACAGAGTTAGTGTTAGGAGGACAGGACTTATTTCCAGTGAGAGGTAAGTCCAGTGAGACCCACTGTCCCAGATTTATATAAGCCCCATATAAATGTATAATGTGACAGGAGAGAGGAACAGAACTATCGATTACCTCCCGCTGTCACACATTTACACTTTAGATAACACACACAAATACTCTCCTCTCCTCTCCTCTCCTCTCCTCTCCTCTCCTCTCCTCTCCTCTCCTCTCCTCTCCCCTCTCTCCTTTCTATGTTATATCCAGGCATAACTAGCTCTTTCACCAAGCTCATTCCCATAGAAACCCCTCAGGATGTCTGTTTCTCTTCTTCCTGGCAATAAACTAAAGGATGATAGCATTGGATGATGATTAATGAGGGCTGACATGATGGTAGCCTACTACGAGGATACAGGGGTGAAGGACTAGTGAGTTGAATGATATGGAGCGGGAGGTGAAGGACTAGTGAGTTGAATGATATGGAGGAGGAGGTGAAGGACTAGTGAGTTGAATGATATGGAGGGGAGGTGAAGGACTAGTGAGTTGAATGATATGGAGGAGGAGGTGAAGAACTAGTGAGTTGAATGATATGGAGGAGGAGGTGAAGGACAAGTGAGTTGAATGATATGGAGGAGGTGGTGAAGGACTAGTGAGATGAATGATATGGAGGAGGAGGTGAAGGACTAGTGAGTTGAATGATATGGAGGAGGAGGTGAAGGACTAGTGAGTTGAATGATATGGAGGGGGAGGTGAAGGACTAGTGAGTTGAATGATATGGAGCGGGAGGTGAAGGACTAGTGAGTTGAATGATATGGAGGGGAGGTGAAGGACTAGTGAGTTGAATGATATGGAGGAGGAGGTGAAGGACTAGTGAGTTGAATGATATGGAGGAGGAGGTGAAGGACTAGTGAGTTGAATGATATGGAGGAGGAGGTGAAGGACTAGTGAGTTGAATGATATGGAAGGGGAGGTGAAAGAGAGGAAGGGGTGAAGTGATAGAGGGATGAAAGATAGGAAGGGGTGAAGTGGTAGAGGGATGAAAGTGAGGAAGGGGTGAACTGGTTTAGGGATGAAAGAGAGGAAGGGGTGAAGTGGTAGAGGGATGAAATAGAGGAAGGGGTGAAGTGGTTTAGGGATGAAAGAGAGGAAGTGGTGAAGTGATAGAGGGATGCAAGAGAGGAAGGGGTAAAGTGGTTTAGGGATGAAAGAGAGGAAGGGGTGAAGTGATAGAGGGATGAAAGAGAGGAAGGTGTGAAATGGTTTAGGGATGAAAGAGAGGAAGGGGTGAAGTGAAAGAGGGATGAAAGAGAGGAAGGGGTGAAGTGGATTAGGGATGAAAGAGAGGAAGGGGTGAAGTGATAGAGGGATGAAAGAGAGGAAGGTGTGAAATGGTTTAGGGATGAAAGAGAGGAAGGGGTGAAGTGAAAGAGGGATGAAAGAGAGGAAGGGGTGAAGTGGTTTAGGGATGAAAGAGAGGAAGGGGTGAAGTGATAGAGGGATGGAAGTGAGGAAGGGGTGAAGTGGTTTAGGGATGAAAGAGAGGAAGGGGTGAAGTGGTGTAGGGATGAAAGAGAGGAAGGGGTGAAGTGGTTTAGGGATGAAAGAGAGGAAGGGGTGAAGAGGTTTAGGGATGAAAGAGAGGAAGGGGTGAAGTGGTAGAGGGATGAAAGAGAGGAAGGGGTGAAGTGGTTTAGGGATGAAAGAGAGGAAGGGGTGAAGTGGTAGAGGGATGAAAGATAGGAAGGGGTGAAGTGGTTTAGGGATGAAAGAGAGGAAGGGGTGAAGTGGTTTAGGGATGAAAGAGAGGAAGGGGTGAAGTGGTTTAGGGATGAAAGAGAGGAAGGGGTGAAGTGATAGAGGGATGAAAGTGAGGAAGGGGTGAAGTGGTTTAGGGATGAAAGAGAGGAAGGGGTGAAGTGGTGTAGGGATGAAAGAGAGGAAGGGGTGAAGTGGTTTAGGGATGAAAGAGAGGAAGGGGTGAAGAGGTTTAGGGATGAAAGAGAGGAAGGGGTGAAGTGGTAGAGGGATGAAAGAGAGGAAGGGGTGAAGTGGTTTAGGGATGAAAGAGAGGAAGGGGTGAAGTGGTAGAGGGATGAAAGATAGGAAGGGGTGAAGTGGTTTAGGGATGAAAGAGAGGAAGGGGTAAAGTGGTTTAGGGATGAAAGAGAGGAAGGGGTGAAGTGGTTTAGGGATGAAAGAGAGGAAGGGGTGAAGTGGTTTAGGGATGAAAGAGAGGAAGGGGTGAAGTGGTTTAGGGATGAAAGAGAGGAAGGGGTGAAGTGGTTTAGGGATGAAAGAGAGGAAGGGGTGAAGTGGTTTAGGGATGAAAGAGAGGAAGGGGTGAAGTGGTTTAGGGATGAAAGAGAGGAAGGGGTGAAGTGGTTTAGGGATGAAAGAGAGGAAGGGGTGAAGTGGTTTAGGGATGAAAGAGAGGAAGGGGTGAAGTGGTTTAGGGATGAAAGAGAGGAAGGGGTGAAGTGGTTTAGGGATGAAAGAGAGGAAGGGGTGAAGTGGTTTAGGGATGAAAGAGAGGAAGGGGTGAAGTGGTTTAGGGATGAAAGAGAGGAAGGGGTGAAGTGGTTTAGGGATGAAAAAGAGGAAGGGGTGAAGTGGTTTAGGGATGAAAGAGAGGAAGGGGTGAAGTGGTAGAGGGATGAAAGTGAGGAAGGGGTGAAGTGATAGAGGGATGAAAGAGAGGAAGGGGTGAAGTGATAGAGGGATGAAAGAGAGGAAGGGGTGAAGTGGTTTAGGGATGAAAGAGAGGAAGGGGTGAAGTGGTAGAGGGATGAAAGAGAGGAAGGGGTGAAGTGGTTTAGGGATGAAAGAGAGGAAGGGGTGAAGTGGTTTAGGGATGAAAGAGAGGAAGAGGTGAAGTGGTTTAGGGATGAAAGAGAGGAAGGGGTGAAGAGGTTTAGGGATGAAAGAGAGGAAGGGGTGAAGTGGTAGAGGGATGAAAGAGAGGAAGGGGTGAAGTGGTTTAGGGATGAAAGAGAGGAAGGGGTGAAGTGGTAGAGGGATGAAAGATAGGAAGGGGTGAAGTGGTTTAGGGATGAAAGAGAGGAAGGGGTGAAGTGGTTTAGGGATGAAAGAGAGGAAGGGGTGAAGTGGTTTAGGGATGAAAGAGAGGAAGGGGTGAAGTGATAGAGGGATGAAAGTGAGGAAGGGGTGAAGTGGTTTAGGGATGAAAGAGAGGAAGGGGTGAAGTGGTGTAGGGATGAAAGAGAGGAAGGGGTGAAGTGGTTTAGGGATGAAAGAGAGGAAGGGGTGAAGAGGTTTAGGGATGAAAGAGAGGAAGGGGTGAAGTGGTAGAGGGATGAAAGAGAGGAAGGGGTGAAGTGGTTTAGGGATGAAAGAGAGGAAGGGGTGAAGTGGTAGAGGGATGAAAGATAGGAAGGGGTGAAGTGGTTTAGGGATGAAAGAGAGGAAGGGGTAAAGTGGTTTAGGGATGAAAGAGAGGAAGGGGTGAAGTGGTTTAGGGATGAAAGAGAGGAAGGGGTGAAGTGGTTTAGGGATGAAAGAGAGGAAGGGGTGAAGTGGTTTAGGGATGAAAGAGAGGAAGGGGTGAAGTGGTTTAGGGATGAAAGAGAGGAAGGGGTGAAGTGGTTTAGGGATGAAAGAGAGGAAGGGGTGAAGTGGTTTAGGGATGAAAGAGAGGAAGGGGTGAAGTGGTTTAGGGATGAAAGAGAGGAAGGGGTGAAGTGGTTTAGGGATGAAAGAGAGGAAGGGGTGAAGTGGTTTAGGGATGAAAGAGAGGAAGGGGTGAAGTGGTTTAGGGATGAAAGAGAGGAAGGGGTGAAGTGGTTTAGGGATGAAAGAGAGGAAGGGGTGAAGTGGTTTAGGGATGAAAAAGAGGAAGGGGTGAAGTGGTTTAGGGATGAAAGAGAGGAAGGGGTGAAGTGGTAGAGGGATGAAAGTGAGGAAGGGGTGAAGTGATAGAGGGATGAAAGAGAGGAAGGGGTGAAGTGATAGAGGGATGAAAGAGAGGAAGGGGTGAAGTGGTTTAGGGATGAAAGAGAGGAAGGGGTGAAGTGGTAGAGGGATGAAAGAGAGGAAGGGGTGAAGTGGTTTAGGGATGAAAGAGAGGAAGGGGTGAAGTGGTTTAGGGATGAAAGAGAGGAAGAGGTGAAGTGGTTTAGGGATGAAAGAGAGGAAGAGGTGAAGTGATAGAGGGATGAAAGAGAGGAAGGGGTGAAGTGGTTTAGGGATGAAAGAGAGGAAGGGGTGAAGTGGTAGAGGGATGAAAGAGAGGAAGGGGTGAAGTGGTTTAGGGATGAAAGAGAGGAAGGGGTGATGTGATAGAGGGGTGAAAGAGAGGAAGGGGTGAAGTGGTTTAGGGATGAAAGAGAGGAAGGGGTGAAGTGGTTTAGGGATGAAAGAGAGGAAGGGGTGAAGTGATAGAGGGATGAAAGAGAGGAAGGGGTGAAGTGGTTTAGGGATGAAAGAGAGGAAGGGGTGAAGTGGTAGAGGGATGAAAGAGAGGAAGAGGTGAAGTGGTTTAGGGATGAAAGAGAGGAAGGGGTGAAGGGGTTAAGGGATGAAAGAGAGGAAGGGGTGAAGTGGTTTAGGGATGAAAGAGAGGAAGGGGTGAAGTGGTTTAGGGATGAAAGAGAGGAAGGGGTGAAGTGATAGAGGGATGAAAGAGAGGAATGGGTGAAGTGGTTTAGGGATGAAAGAGAGGAAGGGGTGAAGTGGTAGAGGGATGAAAGAGAGGAAGAAGTGAAGTGGTTTTAGGGATGAAAGAGAGGAAGAAGTGAAGTGGTTTAGGGATGAAAGAGAGGAAGGGGTGAAGTGGTTTAGGGATGAAAGAGAGGAAGGGGTGAAGTGATAGAGGGATGAAAGAGAGGAAGGGGTGAAGGGGTTAAGGGATGAAAGAGAGGAAGGGGTGAAGTGGTAGAGGGATGAAAGAGAGGAAGAGGTGAAGTGGTTTAGGGATGAAAGAGAGGAAGGGGTGAAGTGGTTTAGGGATGAAAGAGAGGAAGGGGTGAAGTGGTTTAGGGATGAAAGAGAGGAAGGGGTGAAGTGGTTTAGGGATGAAAGAGAGGAAGGGGTGAAGTGATAGAGGGATGAAAGAGAGGAAGGGGTGAAGTGATAGAGGGATGAAAGAGAGGAAGGGGTGAAGTGGTTTAGGGATGAAAGAGAGGAAGGTGTGAAGTGATAGAGGGATGAAAGAGAGGAAGGGGTGAAGTGATAGAGGGATGAAAGAGAGGAAGGGGTGAAGTGGTTTAGGGATGAAAGAGAGGAAGGTGTGAAGTGGTTTAGGGATGAAAGAGAGGAAGGGGTGAAGTGGTTTAGGGATGAAAGAGAGGAAGGGGTGAAGTGGTTTAGGGATGAAAGAGAGGAAGGGGTGAAGTGGTTTAGGGATGAAAGAGAGGAAGGGGTGAAGTGATAGAGGGATGAAAGAGAGGAAGGGGTGAAGTGATAGAGGGATGAAAGAGAGGAAGGGGTGAAGTGGTTTAGGGATGAAAGAGAGGAAGGTGTGAAGTGGTTTAGGGATGAAAGAGAGGAAGGTGTGAAGTGGTTTAGGGATGAAAGAGAGGAAGGGGTGAAGTGGTTTAGGGATGAAAGAGAGGAAGGGGTGAAGTGATAGAGGGATGAAAGAGAGGAAGGGGTGAAGTGATAGAGGGATGAAAGAGAGGAAGGGGTGAAGTGGTTTAGGGATGAAAGAGAGGAAGGGGTGAAGTGGTAGAGGGATGAACGAGAGGAAGGGGTGAAGTGGTTTAGGGATGAAAGAGAGGAAGGGATGAAGTGGTAGAGGGATGAAAGAGAGGAAGGGGTGAAGTGGTTTAGGGATGAAAGAGAGGAAGGGGTGAAGTGGTTTAGGGATGAAAGAGAGGAAGGGTGAAGTGATAGAGGGATGAAAGAGAGGAAGGGGTGAAGTGGTTTAGGGATGAAAGAGAGGAAGGGGTGAAGTGATAGAGGGATGAAAGAGAGGAAGGGGTGAAGTGATAGAGGGATGAAAGAGAGGAAGGGGTGAAGTGGTTTAGGGCTGAAAGAGAGGAAGGGGTGAAGTGGTTTAGGGATGAAATAGAGGAAGGGGTGAAGTGATAGAGGGATGAAAGAGAGGAAGGGGTGAAGTGGTTTAGGGATGAAAGAGAGGAAGGGGTGAAGTGATAGAGGGATGAAAGAGAGGAAGGGGTGAAGTGATAGAGGGATGAAAGAGAGGAAGGGGTGAAGTGGTTTAGGGATGAAAGAGAGGAAGGGGTGAAGTGGTAGAGGGATGAAAGAGAGGAAGGTGTGAAGTGGTTTAGGGATGAAAGAGAGGAAGGGGTGAAGTGGTAGAGGGATGAAAGAGAGGAAGGTGTGAAGTTGTTTAGGGATGAAAGAGAGGAAGGGGTGAAGTGGTTTAGGGATGAAAGAGAGGAAGGGGTGAAGTGGTTTAGGGATGAAAGAGAGGAAGGGGTGAAGTGGTTTAGGGATGAAGGGTATTGGGTGCTGCTGGCAGCTCTTATAAGAGGACATGCAGAAACAAATTAAATCTCACTGACAGACGATAACTCTGGACCGCATGGAAGGAATGTCAACGGAGGAGAAGTATGAGAGCGAGGGGAAGGAGCTTATCACAGAGCAGGGAGGAGAGTGACAGCAGTACTGATGCTTGAGAGTAATATCAGTAACCAATCACAACCATGTGATCTTACATTTTCATTTGCAGAATAGAATCAAAGATGGAGCTGAAAACATGGAATCTTATCCTTCACATATTTGTCCTCTTATTATATATTTTTTATTTCCCTAACAGTGGAGTGCTAGAGCAAAAACCAAAATGTGCTCTTGGAGAGGGGGGGGGGGGGGGGGTGTAGGACTGAGTTTGCAGAAAAGAGTACAGTACAGCACAGTATAGTACAGTACATATAGTACAGTGCATATCCTTGTCCTTGTGGGGACCCAAAATCCTCTTGTAAAACATTTGAAGAAGTGGAGGCATTTTGTCCGTTAGGGATGAAAGAGAAAAGGGTTATTATAGGTTTAGGGGTTTGAGTTAGAATTAGGGTTAGGGGTTAGGAGTTAGGATTAGGTTTAGGGGTTAGGAGTTAGGATTAGGTTTAGGGTTTGGGGTTTGTGGTAAAGGATTAACTTTTGGTTTAGGGTTAGGATTTTGAATGGGATCAATTGTTTGGTCCCCACAAGGATAGTAACACAAACGTGTGTGTGTGTTTGTGTGACCCCATTGGCTATTGAATCATTCACAGAGCCAGCTAAATAAGAGCTGTTTTCAGACCACCACTGTCTGCTCTCACTGCTGTGACCCCAGCATACACTATATATACAAAAGTATGTGGACAGCCCTTCAAATGAGTGGATTTGGCTATTTCAGCCACACCCGTTGCTGACAGGTGTATAAAATCGAGCACACAGCCATTCAATCTCCATAGACAAACATTAGCAGCAGAATAGCCTTGCTGAAGAGCTCAGTGACTTTCAACCTGGCACTGTCATAGGATGCCACCTTTCCAACAAGTCAGTTGGTCAAATGTATGCGCTGCTAGATCTGCCCTGGTCAACTGTAAGTGCTGTTATTGTGAAGTGAAAACATTTAGGAGCAACAACGTCTCACCCACGAAGTGGCAGGCCACACAAGCTCACAGAACAGGACTGCCGAGTGCTGAAGCGTGTATAGGAGCAACAACGTCTCACCCACGAAGTGGCAGGCCACACAAGCTCACAGAGCAGGACCGCCGAGTGCTGAAGTGTGTAAAGGAGCAACAACGTCTCACCCACGAAGTGGCAGGCCACACAAGCTCACAGAACAGGACTGCCGAGTGCTGAAGCGTGTATAGGAGCAACAACGTCTCACCCACGAAGTGGCAGGCCACACAAGCTCACAGAGCAGGACCGCCGAGTGCTGAAGTGTGTAAAGGAGCAACAACGTCTCACCCACGAAGTGGCAGGCCACACAAGCTCACAGAACAGGACTGCCGAGTGCTGAAGCGTGTAAAGGAGCAACAACGTCTCACCCAAGAAGTGGCAGGCCACACAAGCTCACAGAACAGGACCGCCGAGTGCTGAAGCGTGGGAAAAAAACGGCCTCAGTTGCAACACTCACTACCAAGTTCCATGCTGCCTCTGGAAGCAATGTCAGCACACTAACTGTTCATTGGGAGCTTCATGAAACGGGTTTCCATGGCCGAGCAGCCGCACACAAGCCTAAGACCACCATGCTCAATGCCAAGCGTTGGCTGGAGTGGTGTAAAGCTCGCCACCATTGGACTCTTGAGCAGTGGAAATGTGTTCTCTGGAGTGATGAATCAAGCTTCATTATCTGGCAGTCAGACGGACAAATCTGGGTTTGGCAGATGCCAGGAAACGCTACTTGTCCCAATGCATACCACCAACTGTAAAGTTTGATGGAGGAGGAATAATGGTCTGGGGCTGTTTTTCATGGTTTGGGCTATGCCCCTTAGTTCCAATGAGTGCAAATATTAACGCTACAGCATACAATGACATTCTAGACGATTCTGTGCTTCCAACTTTGTGGCAACAGTTTGGGGAAGGCCCTTTCCTGTTTCAGCATGACAATGCCCCTGTGCACAAAGCGAGGTCCCTACAGAAATGGATTGTTGAGATTGGTGTGTAAGAACTTGACTGGCCTGCACAGAGCCCTGACCTCAACCCCAACGAACACCTTTGGGATGAATTCGAATGCTGACTGCGAGCCAGGCCTAATTGCCAAATATCAGTGCCCGACCTCACTAATGCTCTTGTGGCTGAATGGAAGCAAGTCCCTGCAGCAATGTTCCAACATGTGGTGAAAAGCCTTCCCAGAAGAGTAGAGGCTGTTAAAGCAGCAAAGAGGGGATCAACTCCATTTCAATGCCCATGATTTTGGAATGAAATGTATGTTGAGCAGGTGCCCACATACTTTTGGCCATGTAGTGTATCAATGAGAACACCACAACGCATAAACTCACTACAGCTTAGACTCAAATAGAGCCATTCAACAGGAAAATAAACCATCAAAAGGATGTCAACTAAAACTCTTACCTAAAAGGACAGACAACGTTGTAATAATGTCTGTCGTATGTCACATAGACATACGACAATCCATCCAATGTTCATTCATCCTTCCACTGAATCAAGCATACAAAGTATCTTACACAATGAAATCGGAACGGGGACTATGGATCTGTCTCCAGTTGCACATACTCTAGTACATGTGTAAATTAGTTAGTCACATGCAATATCTCATGCACCACTGGCCCAATTCTGATGAAACTTGGGTGAATGATGCTTCTTGCCATCGAGATATGTCATTTATAAAATGACGCTGATTGGCCCAAGGGAAGCGCTATAGTTATGAAATTCCAAGCACTGTCTCGTTTAAGCTTGAATTGTATAAGTATAAGTAGGCCTAACTATAAGTAGGCCTAAGAAATTTTGGGGAATTCTCCAGCCCCGCCATCTCCCCAGGCACCCAATCATATATCTATATACTAAATAATACATGCATAATTCACAAGATCAATTGTCTTAAGAGTTTGCCCAAGTTCCCCTGGAGAATCACTGTACTCCTTTGAGATGGAATTCATTGGAGATGGATTTTGGTTTTTACAAACAGAAGCGCATAATATCCCAGCTCAGACAAAATTTCCTTTGTCCATTTTTATACTTGTTTATTTTCTCCGGTGACTGGGAGAATAGCTGTCTGGATGGATTCATGTATGTCTGGATATGACTGAGTTAACACTCACAGCTCTGACATACGCCTACACTCTTAGAAAAAAAAGGTGGTATCTAGAACCAAAAAGGGTTCTTTGGCGGTCCCCATAAGACAACCCTTTGAAGAACCCCTTTTGGTTTCAGGTAGAACCCTTTTGGTTCCCATGTTGAACCTTTTCCACAGAGGGTTCTACATGGAACCCAAAAAAGTTCTACCTGAAACCAAAAAAGGTTCCACCTGGAACCAAAAAGGGTTCTCCTATGGGGATAGCCACAGAACCCTTTTGGAATCCCTTATTCTAAGAGTGTACTGGCTACAGTCTAAACACACACACACACACACACACACACACACACACACTAAAGATGAGTACCTTCAGCGATAGCCTGCAGAGTAGTCTTGCGGGGCGAAAGGTGGGCTGAGGAAACCAGTGTGCGCCTTGGTCTGATCATCAGCGTCAACTACAAACCCCAGGTCTCTAACGGATTTAGTTGATTCTCAATATTCGTTTTAATGTAAGCGGGAGGAAGAACTGTTGCTTGCATGGACAGTTAAGGTCCGTTGGCACACTGGCCTGCAGTGATATAAGCAGAGTGGACTCCAGTTCATTGTAATGGTCACATGCAGTGTGTAGATCAATACCTTCTCCCTTCTGTGACCTCATAAAGCCTCAGAGAGATGAACTGAATCATCCACCACTCAATACATTATTGACTGTCCTCAAGCTCTGACCAGTACACACTGACCTACTGTGTGTGTGTATTTACAGTTGAAGTTGGAAGTTTACATACACCGTAGCCAAATACATTTAAACTCAGTGTTTCACAATTCCTGACATTTGCATCAAGATGTTGCTTCAATATATCCACATAATTTTCAAATCCTCAAGATGCCATCTATTTTGTGAAGTGCACCAGTCCCTCCTGCAGCAAAGCACCCCCACGCTTCATGGTTGGGATGGTGTTCTTCGGCTTGCAAGTTTCCCCCTTTTTCCTCCAAACATAACAATGTTCATTATGGCCAAACAGTTCTATTTTATTTAATCAGACCAGAGGACATTTCTCCAAAAAGTACGATATTTGTCCCCATGTGCAGTTTCAAAGCGTAGTCTGGCTTTTTTAGGTTTTGGAGCAGTGGCTTCTTCCTTGCTGAGCGACCTTTCAGGTTATGCCGATATAGTTTTAGTTCAGTTTAGTTTATTAATTTGACCATAAAAAAAACATGCACACATAAAACTTAAAAGCCATAAATGCACATGAATAAAATCATAGAGGATAACACACAATACAGTCTGGGACTTATTTCCATTGTGGTCCTCTTGAGACAAGATGGCTAGACAAGATCAAACACAGTATGGCAGTGAAATAATACAACTAAAACATAGAAGAAGAACATCTATCTCATCATTCCAGTTACATTATAGGGGTTATTCATATGGGCACAGAACACATCAAACATATTTTTACTATATTTTTTGAAGCTGTCTAGAGAGGACGTTGTTTTTATAGGTAGAGGCAACTCATTCCATTCTGAGGCTCCAGTATACAAGAAAGTACCTTTCCCAGCATTACTCCTGAACCTGTTTAAGCACACATCAGCAACACCTGATCTGGTGCTGTGATTGTGTGCATCCCTAACACGAGGAAAGTAATCACTTAGATATCTGGGCGCAGGACCATAAATACTCCTGTAAACCAAACCTAGTCTAATCTGGGACACCCTAGCCTCAACAGGCAGCCAGTTTACTTCCTGAAAGCAGCTCCTGCCTATATGAGTATGTGGACTCACAGTCATACTACCCTGATCAGCATATTCTGGGCTATCTGGAGCTTCCCCTTCATAAGTTTAGATAAGCCCCCAAACCAGGAAGTACTAGCATAGTGAAAATGGCATTGAATGAGGGCTGTAGCTAGCACTTAAATACAGTGCCTTGCGAAAGTATTCGGCCCCCTTGAACTTTGCGACCTTTTGCCACATTTCAGGCTTCTGTGTTTATACTTGCATACTATTGTTTGTACAGATGAACGTGGTACCTTCAGGCGTTTGGAAATTGCTCCCAAGGATGAGCCAGACTAGTGGAGGTCTACAATATATTTTTCTGAGGTCGTGGCTGTTTTTTTTCCCCCATGATGTCAAGCAAAGAGGCACTGAGTTTGAAGGTAGGTCTTGAAATACATCCACAGGTACACCTCCAATTGACTCAAAATTATGTCAATTAGCCCATCAGAAAATCAAATCAAAGTTTATTTGTCATGTGAGCTGAATACAAAAGCTGTAGACCTTACAGTGAAATGCTTACTTACAGGCTCTAACCAATAGTGCAAAAAGGTATAAGGTGAACAATAGGTAAGTAAAGAAATAAAACATCAGTAAAAAGAGAGTGAAAAATAGCAGTAGTGAGGCTACAAAAGTAGCAATGCTACAAAAGTAGTGAGGCTATAAAAGTAGTGAGGCTATAAAAGTAGTGAGGCTATAAAAGTAGCGAGGCAATAAAAGTAGCGAGGCAATAAAAGTAGCGAGGCTATAAAAGTAGCGAGCCTATAAAAGTAGCGAGGCTATAAAAGTAGCGAGGCTATAAAAGTAGAGGCTATAAAAGTAGCGAGGCTATAAAAGTAGCGAGGCTATATAAAGACACCGGTTAGTCAGGCTGATTGAGGTAGTATGTACATGTAGATATGGTTAAAGTGACTATTCATATATGATAAACAGAGAGTAGTAGTAGAGTAAAAGAGGGGTTGGCGGGTGGTGGGTGGCGGGACACAATGCAGATAGCCCGGTTAGGCAATGTGCAGGAGCACTGGTTGGTCGGCCCAATTGAGGTAGTATGTACATGAATGTATAGTTAAAGTGACTATGCATATATGATAAACAGAGAGTAGCAGCAGCGTAAAAGAGAGGTTGGGGGGGCACACAATGCAAATAGTCCGGGTAGCCATTTGATTACCTGTTCAAGCGTCTTATGGCTTGAGGGTAAAAAATGTTGAGAGGCCTTTTGTCCTAGACTTGGCACAGCTTCTCAAGCTATGACATATTTTTCTGGAATTTTCCAAGCTGTTTAAAGGCACAGTCAACTTAGTGTATGTAAACTTCTGACCCACTGGAATTATGATACAGTGAATGATAAGTGAAATAATCTGTCTATAAACAATTGTTGGAAAAATGACGCGTGACATGCACAAAGTTGATTTCCTAACTGACTTTCCAAAACTAGAGTTTGTTAACAAGAAATGTGTTAATGTGTGCGTGCATGTGTTGTTCGTCCTAGAACGTTTGTTATCCCACAACCCCTCATCACAAACACACACACAAAGAGGATAGCAGAGTAGCCTTATAAGACCATGTGTTACGGCTGATTTCTTCCTCTTCCTCTGAAGAGGTGTAGCAAGGATCGGACCAAGATGCGGCGTGGTAAGTGTCCATGTTTTAATAAGAAAAACTCAACATGAACACGAAAACAATAAATGTGAACAAACCGAAACAGTCCCGTGTGGCACAAACACTGACACAGGAAACAATCACCCACAAACCAACAGTGAAAAATAGGCAACCTATGTATGATTCTCAATCAGAGACAACTAACGACACCTGCCTCTGATTGAGAACCATACTAGGCCGAACACAGAAATAGAAAGACATAGAAACACAAAACAGACTGCCCACCCCAACTCACGCCCTGACCATACTAAAATAAAGACAAAATAAAGGAAATAAAGGTCAGAATGTGACACCATGTCAAATGATCTTTTCAACAAATAACTGTACAACAGACCATGTATTCACCCTACACACCTTAATTGACAAACAAACAAACCAAAACAAAGGCAAAGTCTTTTCATGCTGTGTTGATTTCAAAAAAGGTTTTGACTCAATTTGCCATGAGGGTCTGCTATATAAATTGATCGAAAGTGGTGTTGGAGGAAAAAAACACAACATTATAAAATCCATGTACACAAACAAGTGTGAGGTTAAAATTGGCAATAAAACACACACATTTCTTCCCACAGGGCCGTGGGGTGAGACAGGGATGCAGCTTAAGCCCCACCCTCTTCAACATACATATCAACAAATTGGCGAGGGCACTATAACAGTCTGCAGTACCCGGCCTCACCCTACTAGAATCTGAAGTCAAATGTCTACTGTTTGCTGATGATCTGGTGCTTCTGTCACCAACCAAGGAGGGCCTACAGCAGCATCTAGATCTTCTGCACAGATTCTGTCAGAGCTGGGCCCTGACAGTAAATCTCAGTAAGACAAAAATAATGGTGTTCCAAAAAAGGTCCAATTCCCAGGACCACGAAAACACATTTCATCTAGACACAGCAGTATGATTTGGTTCATGGTCTGTTTATCCCCAGGAGGGAGAGAAGGAAGGATGCAAATTTCTCATTGTTTATTTCACTTTTCTTTATTATCTACTCACTGGCAAAACACACATTCCTTTCCACAGGGATGCAGCCCCACCATCTTCAACATATATATCAATGAATTGGAGAGGGTACTAGAACAGTCTGCAGCGCCCAGCCTCACCCTATTAGAATCTGAAGTCAAATTCCATCTAGACACTGTTGCCCTAGAGCACACAAAACACTATACATACCTCGACCTAAACATCAGTGGTACAAGTAACATCCACAAAGCTGTGAACGATCTGAGAGACAGGGCAAGAAGGGCCTTCTATGCCATTAAAAAGGAACATAAAATTTGACATACTATTAGGATCTGGCTAAAAACACTTGAATCAGTTATAAAACCCATTATCCACTATGGTTCGGATCTTTTCCAAGATGGCGCTTGGAATAGATCCCTTGTGTTATCCCATGTAAATAGCCGGTCTTTTTCGTATATATCTTAATCTCACTTTCTATCTATACTGTACTCTATACCATCTACTGCATCTTGCCTATGCCGTTCTTTACCATCACTCATTCATATATTTTTATGTATATATTCTTCATCCATTTACACTTGTGTGTATAAGGTAGTTGTTGTGGAATTGTTAGGTTAGATTACTCGCTGGTTATTACTGCATTGTCGGAACTAGAAGCACAAGCATTTTGCTACACTCGCATTAACATCTGCTAACCATGTGTATGTGACAAATAACATTTGATTTGATTTGATATATACGAACTAAATATACTTTCCTGCAACCCGCCTCACCCAATGTGGTACGGATCTGCTATTTTTATTCCTTATAACTGGAACTTCCATCAGGAGCTAACCAGCTAACTAGCTACTGGTCTTTGTTAGCCACAGCTAGCGGTCCTCGCCTTTTTCCCGTCATCAGCCAACCTTAGCTCGGACAACACCTGCCAGTCTGCACAGCGCGATATCAACCCAGAGCATATCGGACTGCTTCTCTCTACCATATCACCGGATTCCTGCCGCTCTGGATCATTACACCAGATCATTACTCAGTTCTTATACAGTTCTTAAATCCTTTAGACGTACCCTTATCCTACTCCTCCTCTGTTCCTCTGGTGATGTAGAGGTTAACCCAGGTCCTGTAGTCCCCAGTTCCACTCCTATTCCCCAGACGTTTTCATTTGTTGACTTCTGTAACTGTAAAAGCCTTGGTTTCATGCATGTTAACCTCTTTGATCTCTAGGGGCGCTATTTCATTTTTGGATAAAAAACGTTCCCGTTTTAAGCGCGATATTTTGTCACGAAAAGATGCTCGACTATGCATATTCTTGACAGTTTTTGAAAGAAAACACTCTGAAGTTTCAGAATCTGCAAAGATATTGTCTGTAAGTGCCCCAGAACTCATTCTACAGGCGAAACCAAGATGATACGTCAACCAGGAAATGAGCAGAATCTCTGAAGCTCTGTTTTCCATTGTCTCCTTATATGGCTGTGATTGCGCAAGGAATGAGCCTACACTTTCTGTCGTTTCCCCAAGGCGTTTGCAGCATTG
>NC_092162.1:61037137-61049637 GCF_045791955.1 Oncorhynchus clarkii lewisi
CTATTCATCTCCCTTTCTCTCTCTCTCTCATCTTCTCTCTCGCCATCCCTCTTTCTCAATACCCTAGGTCTATTCATCTCATCTTCTCTCTCGCCATCCCTCTTTCTCAATACCCTTGGTCTATTCATCTCCCTTTCTCTCTCATCTTCTCTCTTGCCATCCCTCTTTCTCAATACCCTAGGCCTAGTCCCTCACCTTTCCTGTATTTGTCGCTCTGCTTAATTTATCCCTCTCTACAATAGCCTGAGGTTAGTGTTGGTGTTAGTGTTTCTGGCCTCAGTCACCCACAAAACAGACCACAGGTGCACCGTTATACAACCACAAACACACCATCGCCCCATCAGCATTGGACCAGAGGACACATGAACACATAGAACAAAACAACTATCCAGCAATGGCTGAGAGCTGCTTTTCTAGAGATGATACTAGAAAAGGTAAAACACATACAAATAAAAGCAATAATACTGAAAATAACAAGTAATATTATATTAGTAG
This sequence comes from Oncorhynchus clarkii lewisi, assembly GCF_045791955.1. Classification (NCBI taxonomy): domain Eukaryota; kingdom Metazoa; phylum Chordata; class Actinopteri; order Salmoniformes; family Salmonidae; genus Oncorhynchus; species Oncorhynchus clarkii. Next base: position 61,037,633 of record NC_092162.1, read on the forward strand.
TATGTGTGTGTGTGTGTGTGTGTGTGTGTGTGTGTGTGTGACCCAGATTGTGATTATGCCCCTCTAATCAATCAAATGTATTTATATAGCCCTTCTAACATCAGCTGATGTCACAAAGTGCTGTACAGAAACCCTGCCTAAAACCCCAAACAGCAAGCAATGCAGGTGTAGAAGGGTGTTGTCATACACTACCAGCTCTCACAGTCTCACAGTCATCCATATTTCTCAAACATAACATTTTGAAGTTGTTCCAAACTTCAAATGTCTAAGTGTTTAAGGTTAAGTGTTAAGGTTAAGTTCAGGCATTAACTCTGATTGGTTAAGGTAAGGGTTAACTAAAATATCCAAAACAACTTTCTATCGCTGGATTCAAACATGCAACCTTTGGAATCAGAGACAGATGCTTGCGTGCATCCGCCATCCACATCCGCACTGCCCTGGCAAAACCGAAACCAATTTGAAGGTAACAGCCCCCAATGTTGCCCCTAGTGGCCTGTTTCCAAGTCATCATTTCCAAACCTGACTCAGTTACACCAGCTCTGTCAGAAGGAATGGGCCAAAATTCATACAACTTATTGTGGGAAGCTTGTGGAAGGCTACCCAAAACGTTTGACCCAAGTTAAACAATTTAAAGGCAATGCTACCAAGTACTACTTGAGTGTATGTAACCTTCTGACCCACTGGGAATGTGATGAAAGAAATAAAAGCCGAAATAAATCATTCTCGCTACTATTATTCTGACATTTCACATTCTTAAAATAAAGCGGTGATCCTAACTGACCTAAGACAGGGAATTTTTACTTGGATTAAATGTCAGGAATTGTGAAAAACTGAGTTTAAATGTAATTGGCTAAGGTGTATGTAAACCTCCGACTTCAACTGTATAGTCAGGTGCATGCATGCCCACCCCATTATCTCTCAGTTAGTTAACAGTCATATTGGCTTAATAATACAGGAAAGAGGAAGACAGACAGACAGACAGACAGACAGACAGACAGACAGACAGACAGACAGACAGACAGACAGACAGACAGACAGACAGACAGACAGACAGACAGACAGACAGACAGACAGACAGACAGACAGACAGACAGACAGACAGACAGACAGACAGACAGACAGACAGACAGACAGACAGACAGACAGACAGACAGACAGACAGACAGACAGACAGACAGACAGACAGACAGACAGACAGACAGACAGACAGACAGACAGACAGACAGACAGACAGACAGACAGACAGACAGACAGACAGACAGACAGACAGACAGACAGACAGACAGACAGACAGACAGACAGACAGACAGACAGACAGACAGACAGACAGACAGACAGACAGACAGACAGACAGACAGACAGACAGACAGACACACCCTATCTTTGGATTAGGCAGTATTTGCTTCAGGTTTTACAACAGCAGCCTTATCCCTGAAGTATATGTGTAATTAGTGAAACTGATACTGTAGTTATGACGTGAACAGCCAGGCCTGTAGTGTACACAAACACACACACAATCTACACACCTAGTAAAACTGACTCTGCAGTGGCCAATCACTTAGCATTGGAAAAGACCCACTGTTCTCAACTTTTAATTAAGCATTCAAATAAACTGGTGATGTAGTGTGTGTCTGAATCCCAGAACCAGGAAGCTGATCTGTCTTACCAAACCATACATACAGTGAAGGCCTTTACCACCATCTCACAAAGCCACTGTGATGTGCCTATAGAGTTGAACATGGCTAAATAGTTAAATCTAAATGTGTTCCATGAACAGGTTCTAAGTTCTTTATTCACATTTCATCTTCCTCTCTGGTCTTCAGGCTGGGAGTCTTGTCTCTGAGTCTTGCAGACACTGGCGGTGACCTGGAACTAGGACAGACCGAAGTGGGACGTCGGGATGACATGTCAGATCCCGCTAACCATGACTGACATAACCCCCCCCACACACACCTTGGGCTAAGAGGCTTCAGAAACACTCAGAGGTTAGTTAAACTCCAACCTATCAGTGTCAACCTAGTCATCTATATTAATCTTTAAACTTTATTCAAACCTATTATGTCTGTGTAAGAGTACATGCTGAGTTAGGTGTAGTAGGCTATTCCTCATGATTACATAATACATACTCTCAACATTGTTGAGTGTTCTTCAAGCTACAAATCCCTACTCCCTCATTCAGTCCTATCCATCTCGACCACCTCTACTACTCCCTACTTCAGACCTATCCACCTCTAGAACTTTCTCCTTCAGCCCTATCTACCTCTACTATTCCCTCCTTCAGACCTATCCACCCCAACTACTCCCTCATTCAGTCCTATCTACGTCTATTACTCCCTCCTTCGGTCCTATCCACCTCCACTACTCCCTCCTTCAGACCTATCCACCCCAACTACTCCCTCATTCAGTCCTATCCACCTCTACTACTCCCTCATTCAGTCCTATCCACCTCTACTATTCCCTCCTTCAGACCTATCCACCTCAAGTACTCCCTCATTCAGTCCTATCCACCTCTACCACCTCTACTACTCCTTCAGTCTTATCCACCTCTACCACCTCTACTACTCCCTACTTCAGACCTATCCACCTCTAGAACTTTCTCCTTCAGCCCTATCTACCTCTAATACTCCCTCCTTCAGAGCTATCCACCTCTACTACTCCCTCATTCAGTCCTATCTACGTCTATTACTCCCTCCTTCGGTCCTATCCACCTCCACTACTCCCTCCTTCAGACCTATCCATCTCCACTACTTCCTCCTTCAGTCCTATCCACCTCTACTACTCCCTCATTCAGTCCTATCCAACTCTACTACTCCCTCACTCAGTCCTATCCACCTCTACCACTTATACCACTCCCGTCTTCAGTCCTATCCATCTCTACAACTCCCTCATTCAGTCCTATCCACCTGTACCACATCTACTACTCCCTTCATCAGTCCGATCCACCTCTACTACTCCCTCATTCAGTCCTATCCATCTCAACCACCTCTACTACTCCCTCCCTCAGACCTATCCACCTCTACCACCCCTACTACTCCCTCCTTAAGTCCTATCCACCTCTAATACTCCCTCATTCAGTCCTATCTACGTCTATTACTACCTCCTTCAGTCCTATCCACCTCTACTACTCCCTCCTTCAGTCCTATCCACCTCTACCAATCTCTCCTTCAGTCCTATCCACCTCTACTACTCCCTCCTTCAGTCCTATCCACCTCTACCACCTCTACAACTCCATCCTTAAGTCCTATCCACATCTACTTCTCCCTCCTTCAGAGCTATCAACCTCTACTACTCCCTCATTCAGTCCTATCCACCTCCACTACTCCCTCCTTCAGACCTATCCATCTCCACTACTTCCTCCTTCAGTCCTATCCACCTCTACTACTCCCGCCTTCAGTCCTATCCATCTCTACTACTCCCTCATTCAGTCCTATCCACCTGTACCACCTCTACTACTCCCTTCTTGAGTCCTATCCACCTCTACTACTCCCTCATTCAGTCCTATCCATCTCTACTACTCCCTCATTCAGTCCTATCCACCTCTACCACCTCTACTACTCCCTCCTTCAGACCTATCACCATCTACTACTCCCTCATTCAGTCCTATCTACCTCGAACTCCCTCATTCAGTCCTATCCACCTCTACTACTCCCTCCTTCAGACCTATCAACTTCTACAACTCCCTCCTTCAGACCTATCCACCTCTACCACCTCTACTACTCCCTCATTCAGTCCTATCTACTTCTACTACTCCCTCATTCAGTCCTATCCACCTCTACTACTCCCTCATTCAGTCCTATCCACTTCTACTACTCCCTCATTCAGTCCTATCCACCTCTACCACCTAGACTACTCCCTCCTTCAGTCCTATCCACCTCTACTACTCCCTCCTTCAGTCCTATCCACCTCTACTACTCCCTCCTTCAGTCCTATCCACCTCTACTACTCCCTCCTTCAGACCTATCCACCTCTACTACTCCCTCCTTCAGTCCTATCCACCTCTACTACTCCCTCCTTCAGACCTATCCACCTCTACTACTCCCTCATTCAGTCCTATCCACCTCTACTACTCCCTCCTTCAGTCCTATCCACCTCTACTACTCCCTCATTCAGTCCAATCCACCTCTACCACCTCTACAATTCCCTCCTTCAGTCCTATCCACCTCTACTACTCCCTCCTTCCACGTTACCACCTCTACTACTCCCTCCTTCAGACCAATCCACCTCTACTACTCCCTCCTTCAGTCCTATCCATCTCTATTACTCCCTCCTTCAGTCCTATCCACCATCTACTACTCCCTCATTCAGTCCTATCTACCTCTAGAACTCCCTCATTCAGTCCTATCCACCTTTACTACTCCCTCCTTCAGACCTATCAACTTCTACAACTCCCTCCTTCAGACCTATCCACCTCTACCACCTCTACTACTCCCTCCTTCAGACCTATCAACTTCTACAACTCCCTCCTTCAGACCTATCCACCTCTACCACCTCTACTACTCCCTCATTCAGTCCTATCTACTTCTACTACTCCCTCGTTCAGTCCTATCCACCTCTACTACTCCCTCATTCAGTCCTATCCACTTCTACTACTCCCTCCTTCAGTCCTATCCACCTCTACCACCTCAACTACTCCCTCCTTCAGTCCTATCCACCTCTACTACTCCCTCCTTTAGTCCTATCCACCTCTACTACTCCCTCCTTTAGTCCTATCCACCTCTACTACTCCCTCCTTTAGTCCTATCCACCTCTACTACTCCCTCCTTTAGTCCTATCCACCTCTACTACTCCCTCCTTTAGTCCTATCCACCTCTACTACTCCCTCCTTTAGTCCTATCCACCTCTACTACTCCCTCCTTTAGTCCTATCCACCTCTACTACTCCCTCCTTCAGTCCTATCCACCTCTACTACCCCCTCCTTTAGTCCTATCCACCTCTACTACTCCCTCCTTTAGTCCTATCCACCTCTATGTGACGACCCTCCCACTCTGTCTGCCGTATTCTGTATTTGTTCTTGTTTCCTTATTAGGATGCCGGTGGGTGGAGTCGGGAGGGTCGTCAGCTTCATGGGAAACACCTGGGCCAGGTGTCTCCCAGGATAAATAGACCTCTTCCACATTCATGGAGGAGACTCTCTCCATGCAGACACCTTTGTAGATTGTGTTGTGGTTCTTGGTGGCCTTTTGTTTGTTTGCTTTGGCACCTTTCAACACCCTGCATTATCACATTCATGCATGCAAAACACTCACTTACACTACTGATTACTGATTACACACACCATTGTATATTTTCCTTAGTTGCTTTAGTTAATAAATATATATTTTGTTACGCCTTATCTCCACGTTGTCTCCCTTTGTTACGGGCTTTGAGCCGGTTCGTGACAACCTCTACTACTCCCTCCTTTAGTCCTATCCACCTCTACTGCTCCCTCCTTTAGTCCTATCCACCTCTACTACTCCCTCCTTCAGACCTATCCACCTCTACTACTCCCTCCTTCAGTCCTATCCACCTCTACTACTCCCTCCTTCAGTCCTATCCACCTCTACTACTCCCTCCTTCAGTCCTATCCACCTCTACTATTCCCTCCTTCAGTCCTATCCACCTCTACCACCTCTACTACTGCCTCCTTCAGTCCTATTCTTCTCTGCCTCCCTCCAATCTGCGCTGAAACAGGGACAAATCCCTTCTAATCTTTGGGATAAAGTGTATAGAGTAGACAGAGCTTTCCGAGTGGATTTCACAGAAAGCAAGTTAAAAGGGCATGTATGGAAAGCAGAGGAGAGAGAAAAAAAGAAATAGAGATGAGAGAGAGAGAGAAAAGAGAGAGAAAAGAGAGAGAAAAGAGAGAGAAAAGAGAAAGAGTGAAAAAACTCAATACAAATATTTAAATAAAAAGTGTATTGTCTTGTTACTCTTTGATGGGCCTGAAGGGATTTGGAGCACTATGTCAGTAAACAGATTGACTTTCACATCTTTCACTAACACTAATCCTCTTCCATGTTAGTCGAACTGAAAATAAATGATACAAGAGTGAGAATATGGGACATGATTGAAGTTAGCATTAAGCATTTACCCTTTGACCTTTACGATGGAGTTAATTATTTGCCACCCTATAAGCAAATAAAGTAAACAGTTAATTTGTAGACATCAGATTTGGAAATACTGCCAGTGCTAATCAGAGAAGATAACTCTGTTTAGCTTGTCTCATGCCCAATCCTCCTGTCAGAGCTGGTGTAACTGAGTCAGGTTTGTAGGCCTCCTTGCTCAAACACGCCTTTTCAGTTCTGCCCACACGTTTTCTATAGGATTGAGGTCAGGGCTTTGTGACAAGAAATGTGTGGAGTGGTTGAAAAACGAGTTTTAATGACTGCAACCTAAGTGTATGTAAACTTCCGACAACTGTATGTACTGTGTTCAGTATATGAGTGCTGTGTAAGATATAGGAAACATATTCCTTCTATTGCCATGTGGCTTCCTCATATGACCTGGAACCTATCAGAGCCTCTTGGGCAGAACAAGCATTTGGAAGACAAAAAGAAGAAAAAAATGCTAGAAGTGGAAGATTCTGTAAAAGGGCTCACATGTTATATCGCACGCTAGGGATTGTGGGATTGATGTGAGTAGTGTTGGGCAACTAACGCAACTTTAGAGAGAGCGAGAGAGGGTTGGGGGGGCACCAAAGGAGATGAGTGCAAGGATAGAGGGAACTGGAGGAGAGACAGAAACAACACAAACAGAGACGGTGGACTGCTTGGGAGCGAAACGGCTTCAGCAGTATGCTCTGCTTCATGGTCTGTTTATCCCCAGGAGGGAGAGAAGGAAGGATGCAAAGAAAAGAGAGAGAGATCATTTCTCATTGTTTATTTCACTTTTCTTTATTATCTACTTCACTGGCAAAACACACATTCCTTTCCACAGGGCCGTGGGGTGAGACAGGGATGCAGCTTAAGCCCCACGCTCTCTCAACATATATATCAACGAACTGGAGAGGGTACTAGAACAGTCTGCAGCACCCGGCCTCACCCTACTAGAATCTGAAGTCAAATTCTAGCGAGACACAGTTACCCTAGAGCACAACAAAAACAAGATATACTGTACCTCGGCCTAAACATCAGCACCACAGGTAACTTCCAGAAAGCTGTGAATGATCTGAGAGACAAGGAAAGAAGGGCCATCTATGCCATCAAAAGAAACATCAAATTCAACATCCCAATTAGGATCTGGCTAAAAATACTTGAATCAATTATAGAACCCATTGCCCTTTATGGTTGTGAGGTCTGGCTCACCAACCAAGAATTCACAAAATGGGACAAACACCAGATTGAGATTCTGTCTGCAGAAACATCCCATGTGTACAACGTAAAACACCAAATAATGCATGCAGAGCAGAATTAAGCCGATACCCACTAATTATCAACATCCAGAAAAAAAGAGCTGTTAAATTCTACAACCACCTAAAAGGAAGTGACTCCCAAACCTTCCATAACAAAGGCATCACCTACAGAGAGATGAACCTGGAGAAGAGCCCCCTAAGCAAGCTGGTCCTGGGTCTCTGTTCACAAACACAAACAGACCCCACAGAGGCCCAGCAGAGCAACACAATTAGACACAAACAAATCATGAGAAAACAAAAAGATAATTATATGACACATTGGAAAAAATTAACCCAAAACTGAGCAAACTAGAATGCTATTTGGCCCTAAACGGAGAATACACAGTGACAGAATACCTGACCACTGTGACTGACCCAAATTTAAGGAAAGCTTTGACTATGTACAGATTCAGTGAGCATAGCCTTGCTATTGAGAGAGGCTTCTGTAGGCAGACCTGGCTCTCAAGAGAAGACAGGCTATGTGCACACTGCCCAAAAAATGAGATGGAAACTGAGCTGCACTTCCTAACTTCCTGACAAATGTACAAATATATGACCATATTAGAGACACATATTTCCCTCAGATTACACAGATCCACAAAGAATTCAAAAGCAAACCCAGTTCTGATAAACTCCCATATCTACTGGGTGAAATACCACCGTTTCCATCACAGCAGCAAGATGTGTGACCTGTTGCCACAAGAAAAGGACAACCAGTGAAGAACAAACACCATTGTAAATACAACCCATATTTATGTTTATTTATTTCCCCTTTTTAATTTAAGTATTTGCACATCGTTACAATACTGTATATATACATAATATGACATTTGAAATGTCTCTATTCCTTTGGAGTGTAATATGTACTGTTCATTTGTTATTGTTTATTCAACTTTTGTTTATTATCTATTTCACTTGCTTTGGAAATGTAAACATGTGTCCCATGCCAATACATTCCTTTGAATTTAATTGAATTGAGAGAGCGAGTGAGAAGAAAGAAAAGTTGGAGAGGGAGAGAAAGAGCAAGAGGGAAGGAGAGAGAGAAAGGTTGTGGGAAATTTAACCCCCCCACTGACAAGCAGACACTTGGCTGCCTGTTGACACAGTAAATTGCGGACCCATTTGAGGATCTGTGACACCCAAAGGAGATGGCAACCCTGTCAGAGCAGTAAATTCACAGGACATTATTAGGCCCCAACCCAGAGGAGAGAGGGAGGAGAGGAGGGGAGGTGTACAGGGAACATTTGGTGAGGAGAGAAAATGTATAGGTGTGTAAGAAAGAATGGAGAAAGAGAGAGAGAGAGAGGAGAGAGATGGAGAGAAAGAGAGGAGAATGGGAGAGAGGATAGAGAGGGAGAGAGGGGAGAGAGGAGAGAAGGAGAGGATAGAGAGGGAGAGAGGACTGGGGGAGAGAGGAGAGAGGAAGAGAGAGAGGAGAGAGGGAGAGGAGAGAGAGGGAGAGAGGGAGGAAGTGCGAGGCTGATGAGAGATAGGGGGAAGAGAGAAGGTGGCGGGGGGAGCAGAGAGAGACTGTTTCTGGTTTCTCTTTTGGGTGGCCTGGGTCGGTGACTAGGGTTGATGATTAGTGCGACAGGAGGAAAGGTGTACATCATTTACTCAGACACACACAAACACACACATGCACACAAACACGCACACACACAGCCATATATAACGCCTCTTTCTGATGCAAAACGAACCAGCCCCTGATGGTAGCACCGGATTGAGAGGAGCAGTGTAATTGCTTTTCGGGATGGGAATCGTGACTCCCAATCCCAAACGTGGTGCGTGTGTGTGTGTGTATATGTGTGCGTGCGTGTGTGTGTGTGCCCAGCGTTGTAACTGAAGCCATTAGCCATTTGTTTAACGGGCAATCTGCATTACCAACCCCAACGACCCTCAGCAGAGAGGGGGAAGGAGAAGGGGAGGGGAGAAGGTAGAGGGAGAATAAAAGAGGAAGGGAAGGAGGAGAGGTTGTTAACAAGGAAAGTGAAGCAGCCAGTTTACCTTGGGACTGAAGGCTACTCATAATGAGTCTGTTTGTTTATCTAAGATTAGGTGACGATTTGACCCAATAGAAAGGTCTGCTGTTGTCCTTGAGACTGATTATACTATATAACTTGTCAAGGTTTTAACAATAACAAGTCTTGTCATTGGGAGGATAGAGTGAAGGACAATAACATATTCTGTAGACTCTTAAGGTCATAAGGGATCTGTACTGGGATCTGTTCTGGGATCTGTACTGGGATCTGTATTGGGATCTGTTCTGGGATCTGTTATGGGATCTGTTCTGGGATCTGTACTGGGATCTGTTCTGGGATCTGTTCTGGGATCTGTTCTGGGATCTGTTCTGGGATCTGTGCTGGGATCTGTACTGGGATCTGTACTGGGAGATGGTGAGTGCATCTAACGTAACTTGAGCTACAGCCACAGATCACAGCAACACCAAAGCAAGCAGGTAACTCTGGCTCATGTAACTCTGCAGGTTCCTGGGATCATTTTCCCTTTCCTTTCTCTATCATTGGGATTTGGTGAATAGCCTCACAAAGTGCCAATGTACTGGATTATTATTCTACCTTTATTTCAACAAGGAACACAGACTGAGACCAAGGTCTCTTTTACAGCTGGGCCCTGCGTGTACATGTTTACACATACAGTAAAGGTACAATGATTAAGAAACTACACAAGACAAACAAAACCATCACAGATAACACACAAAAATACAGTAGCAGATTATTACTGTTACAACATGAGCGAGAAAGAGTGAGACAGAGAGAGAGAGAGACAGGGAGAGAGAAAACCAGAACCCACTGGATTCTCCAATTACCTTGAATGACCTACAGGACAAAATAAAATCCCTCCAACCCCAAAAAAGGCCTGTGGTGTTGAAGTATCCTCAATGAAATGATCAAATATACAGACAACAAATTCCAATTGGCTATACTAAAAGTATTTATCATCTTCCCCAATATCTGGAACCAAGGACTGATCAAAAGCGGAGACAAATTTGACCACAATAACTACCGTGGGATATGTGTCAACAGCAACCTTGGGAAAATCATCCGTATTATCATTAACAGCAGACTTGTACATTTCCTCAGTGGAAACAATGTACTGAGCAAATGTCAAATTGGCATTTTACCAAATTACCGTACAACAGACCATGTATTCACCCTGCACACCCTAATTGACAACCAAACAAACCAAAACAAAGGCAACGTCTTCTCGTGCTTTGTTGATTTAAAAAAAGCCTTAAACTCAATATGGCATGAGGGTCTGCTATACAAATTGATGGAAAGTGGTGTTGGGGGAAAAATATATGACATTATAAAATCTGTGTACACAAACAACAAGTGTGCGGTTAAAATAGGCAAAAAGCACACACATTTCTTCCCACAGGGCCGTGGGGTGAGACAGGGATGCAGCTTAAGCCCCACCCTCTTCAACATACATATCAACAAATTGGCGAGGGCACTAGAACAGTCTGCAGTACCCAGACTCACCCCACTAGAATCTGAAGTCAAATGTCTACTGTTTGCTGATGATCTGGTGCTTCTGTCACCAACCAAGAAGGGCCTACAACAGCACCTAGATCTTCTGCACAGATTCTGTCAGACCTGGGCCCTGACAGTAAATCTCAGAAAATACCAAAATAATGGTGTTCCAAAAAAGGTACAGTCGCCAGGACCACAAATACAAATTCCATTTAGACACTGTTGCCCCTGAACACACAAAAAACTATACATACCTTGGCCTAAACATCAGCGCCACAGGTAACTTCCACAAAGCTGTGAACGATCTGAGAGACAAGGCAAGAAGGGCATTCTATGCCATCAAAAGGAACATAAAATCCAACATACCAATTAGGATCTGGCTAAAAAATACTTGAATCAGTTATAGAACCCATTGCCCTTTATGGTTGTGAGGTCTGGGGTCCGCTCACCAACCAAGAATTCACAAAATGGGACAAACACCAAATTGAGAAGGAAACGATTCCCCAATCTTCCATAACAAACCCTAATTATCAAAATCCAGAAACGAGACGTTAAATAACAACCACCTAAAGGAAAAGATTCCCCAACCTTCACCTACAGAGAGATGAACCTGAAGAAGAGTCCCCTAAGCAAGCTGTTCCTGGGGCACTGTTCACAAACACAAACACACCCCAGAGCCCCAGGACAGCAACACAATTAGACCCAACCAGATCATGAGAAAACAAAAATATATTTACTTGACACATTGGAAAAAATTTACAAAAAAACAGAGCAAACTAGAATTGTATTTGGCCCTAAACAGAGAGTACACAGTGACAGAATACCTGACCACTGTGACTGAACCAAAATTAAGGAAATCTTTGACTATGTACAGACTCAGTGAGCATAGCCTTGCTATTGAGAAAGGCCGCTGAAGGCAGACCTCGCTCTCAAGACAAGACAGGCTATGTGCACACTGCCCAAAAAATGAGTTGGAAACTGAGCTGCACTTCCTAACCTCCTGCCAAATGTATGACCATTTGTCACGACTCCTACCGAAGGTGGCTCCCCTTCCTGTTCGGGTGGCGCTCGGCAGTCGTCGTCACCGGCCTACTAGCTGCCACTGATCCTTTTCCCCCTTTCTGTTGATTGGCTTCACCTAT
>NC_092162.1:61052137-61084637 GCF_045791955.1 Oncorhynchus clarkii lewisi
GGCTTGGGTGACATTTGTTTGGTGGGAGTGGGGATGGCGTCTCACATGGAGAAGCTGTCCCTGTCTCTCTGCCATGGCTTCAGATGTCTGCCTGAACTCAATGTGACAGTGGAGGATGTTCTACTCGCTGTGGGAGAACAGCTTGGCCATGAACATCTTTCAACCGCTTCGCTAATGAATAAAGCAGTGGTTGTGCTTCTAAAAGATGAATGCCTTGTCAACCGGCTGGTTGAGACAGGTGTTACTCTCGACCTCCAACCCGGGTCCAGACTCAACCCCAACCATCAGAACTGCAAGGTTCCGTCTCCTGTACTTTGAATGATAATGTCCCCAAGGTTGCCGTGGTGGTGAGCTCAGGGGCGGGCGTGATAGTGACTGAGCTCCCGGCAGTGGTTACCGAGGGCAGTGGCAACACTGACTTTGAGGCTGTTACGCCTGTCTCACAGACAATGGAGATTGATGTGCCCAGTGAAATTACAGACACGCAGGGTGATGTGCCCAGTGAAATTACAGACACGCAGGGTGATGTGCCCAGTGAAATTACAGACACGCAGGGTGATGTGCCCAGTGAAATTACAGACACGCAGGGTGGTATTGGGGAGGGGTTGGATGGCAGTGGGGGGGATCCGGCGGGCTCCGGTTTCCGTGGAGCTGCTCAATGAGAACTGAGGAAGGGTGGAAGAGATTGACAAGCTGTCAGATTTCCCCATAAAAGAAGATGAAGCATCTCAGTCCCAATCAGGTTCACTGGTACATATTACAGCAGGTTGACCATTTTTTGCAGGATTCATTTGGTAAGAAGATTGACATACAGGATGTTTTTCCTGATGTAGAGAACTTTATCAGGACAGTCAGTCATATTAAGACATCAGTGGTTTTGGATAAAGTCAGTCAGAGGGGTATGGCATCTGAATGGCCATGCTGCAGGTGTAATGAAAGGAAAAGTCCAGCAAAAAGATAGAAAGTGGTAGAAAAGAAAACTTAACAAAAAATTATGGGTCTGATCGTGATGGGTCTGATCATTGTAATTTCGTTCCCTTGTCTGTTACCTCTGTTGGTTTTCTTGCTTTCCTTTTTGTACCTTTTCATGGAGGCTTGAAGAGTGGGCTCTTTAAACATAACTGGGGGAAGAGACAGGAATAGGAAGGCTATAGTGTATGAGTTTAGTAAGAGACAGGAATAGGAGGGCTGTAGTGTATGAGTTTAGGAAGAGACAGGAATATGATGGCTGTAGTGTATGAGTTTAGTAAGAGACAGGAATAGGAGGGCTATAGTGTATGAGTTTAGTAAGAGACAGGAATAGGAGGGCTGTAGTGTATGAGTTTAGGAAGAGACAGGAATAGGAAGGCTGTAGTGTATGAGTTTAGTAAGAGACAGAAGTAGAAGGGCTGTAGTGTATGAGTTTAGTAAGAGACAGAAGTAGGAGGGCTGTAGTGTATGAGTTTAGTAAGAGACAGAAGTAGGAGGGCTGTAGTGTATGAGTTTAGTAAGAGACAGGAATAGGAGGGCTGTAGTGTATGAGTTTAGTAAGAGACAGGAATAGGAGGGCTGTAGTGTATGAGTTTAGTAAGAGACAGGAATAGGAGGGCTGTAGTGTATGAGTTTAGGAAGAGACAGGAATATGATGGCTGTAGTGTATGAGTTTAGGAAGAGACAGGAATAGGAAGGCTGTAGTGTATGAGTTTAGTAAGAGTTAGAAGTAGGAGGGCTGTAGTGTATGAGTTTAGTAAGAGACAGAAGTAGGAGGGCTGTAGTGTATGAGTTTAGTAAGAGACAGACATAGAAGGGCTTAAAGTGTATGAGTTTAGTAAGAGACAGGAATAGGAGGGCTGTAGTGTATGAGTTTAGGAAGAGACAGGAATAGGAAGGCTGTAGTGTATGAGTTTAGTAAGAGACAGAAGTAGAAGGGCTGTAGTGTATGAGTTTAGTAAGAGACAGAAGTAGGAGGGCTGTAGTGTATGAGTTTAGTAAGAGACAGAAGTAGGAGGGCTGTAGTGTATGAGTTTAGTAAGAGACAGGAATAGGAGGGCTGTAGTGTATGAGTTTAGTAAGAGACAGGAATAGGAGGGCTGTAGTGTATGAGTTTAGTAAGAGACAGGAATAGGAGGGCTGTAGTGTATGAGTTTAGGAAGAGACAGGAATATGATGGCTGTAGTGTATGAGTTTAGGAAGAGACAGGAATAGGAAGGCTGTAGTGTATGAGTTTAGTAAGAGTTAGAAGTAGGAGGGCTGTAGTGTATGAGTTTAGTAAGAGACAGAAGTAGGAGGGCTGTAGTGTATGAGTTTAGTAAGAGACAGACATAGAAGGGCTTAAAGTGTATGAGTTTAGTAAGAGACAGAAGTAGGAGGGCTGTAGTGTATGAGTTTAGGAAGAGACAGGAATAGGAAGGCTGTAGTGTATGAGTTTAGTAAGAGACAGAAGTAGGAGGGCTGTAGTGTATGAGTTTAGTAAGAGACAGAAGTAGGAGGGCTGTAGTGTATACGTTTTGTAAGAGACAGAAGTAGTAGGGCTGTAGTGTATGAGTTTAGTAAGAGACAGAAGTAGGAGGGCTGTAGTGTATGAGTTTAGTAAGAGACAGAAGTAGGAGGGCTGTAGTGTATGAGTTTAGGAAGAGACAGGAATAGGAAGGCTGTAGTGTATGAGTTTAGTAAGAGACAGAAGTAGGAGGGCTGTAGTGTATGAGTTTAGTAAGAGACAGAAGTAGTAGGGCTGTAGTGTATGAGTTTTGTAAGAGACAGAAGTAGTAGGGCTGTAGTGTATGAGTTTAGTAAGAGACTGAAGTAGGAGGGCTGTAGTGTAAGAGTTTAGTAAGAGACAGAAGTAGGAGTGCTGTAGTGTATGAGTTTAGTAAGAGACAGAAGTAGGAGGGCTGTATGTATGAGTTTAGTAAGAGACAGAAGTAGGAGGGTTGTAGTGTATGAGTTTAGTAAGAGACAGAAGTAAGAGGGCTGTAGTGTATGAGTTTAGTAAGAGACAGAATTAGGAGGGCTGTAGTGTATGAGTTTAGTAAGAGACAGAAGTAGGAGGGCTGTAGTGTATGAGTTTAGTAGGCCTGAACTTGAAATGTGGTGTTCTTACAGGAGACCCACAGTGATAGTGGTAATGAGGTAGTGTGTGACATGGAGTGGGAGTATTTCCTCAGTCATGGGTCTAGTATAAGTACAGGTTCTCATCAAGCAAATATGTTGAAACAGTACAGAGAGCCTGCTGCCTACATACAGAGACTTGTCAGTAAGGGGATCTGTAACAGGGTTCTGGGCTCCTAGCGGTGTATCAGGATCTATGTCAGTAAGGGGATCTGTAACAGGGTTCTAGGCTCCTAGTGGTTTATCAGGATCTATGTCAGTAAGGGGATCTGTAACAGGGTTCTGGGCTCCTAGCGGTTTATCAGGATCTATGTCAGTAAGGGGATCTGTAACAGGGTTCTGGGCTCCTAGCGGTTTATCAGGATCTATGTCAGTAAGGGGATCTGTAACAGGGTTCTGGGCTCCTAGCGGTTTATCAGGATCTATGTCAGTAAGGGGATCTGTAACAGGGTTCTGGGCTCCTAGCGGTTTATCAGGATCTATGTCAGTAAGGGGATCTGTAACAGGGTTCTGGGCTCCTAGCGGTTTATCAGGATCTATGTCAGTAAGGGGATCTGTAACAGGGTTCTGGGCTCCTAGTGGTTTATCAGCATCTATGTCAGTAAGGAGAGCTGTAACAGGGTTCTGGGCTCCCGGATCTGGCCTAGTGTTTTTTTAGGCTATGTGGTAACAGTTGAATGTAGCTTGGCAGTTGTATCTCGTCCGAGGTCTTACTGACACTTTATTGCTAAATTATTGCATGATGCCTCATTTTGTGAGGGTTTGGTGTCTTTTAGGAGAGTTGGACAGCAAGGAAACCTGAGTTTGAGAAGCTAAAAAAATGGTGGGAGGTGGGGAAAACACAAGTAAGGTTGTTTTGCCAGTAGTACTCTGCCCATGGGACAGCTAAGATAAGGTCTACTATTCAGAAGTTGGAGTAGTATATTAGAAGCATTGAGGATAGCCTTATTGGGCAGCAGGATTTAGGGTTAGAGAGTTGAGGGCTAAGCAGATGCAGTGGGGGACTTTTCTACAGGATCAGGTAAATTGTGTGCTTATTAGAGCACGGATGACTACCCCGACAGAAATGGATGCTCTGAGTGTGTTCTTCTTCAACCTGGAGAGAAAGATGTTCCATCTGCGGTGTCCTTCAGGGTCTGACTTTGGATCCAGCGGAGATGAGGAGGATGACTATGGACTTCTACTCAGACCACTATGGTGACAGCAACACTGATCCACAGTGTGCTCAGGAGATTCTACAGATGTTGCCTAAGCTCGGGTCTGAGCAGAGTGCTGGACTGGAGGGAGAACTAACAGTGGCTCTGCAGCAGCTCTCCCAAGGCTATGTGACAGGGGTCAATGGACTGACATTGACCTAATATAGGTTTCTGGGGTGTATTGGGGAAGGACCTCTTAGAGGTCTTTCGGCAGTCCTTTGAGAGTTCTGAACTACCAGTTAGCTGCCAGCGGGCAGTGCTGTCACTACTGCCGAAAAACTGGAGGTCAGTATCGTTGCTCTGCTTTTATTCCAAATACAATAATGGACAACTTGTTTCTTTTGAGAGATGTGATAAATATCACTAGGATGTATGATCAGGATCTGGGACTCATTTCGATAGATCAAGAAAAGGCTTTTGATAGAGTGTGTCATGCCTATCTGTTTCATGGAAGCGTTTGGCCTGGGTAGTGAGTTTAGATCATGGGTCAGGTTATTGCATTGTTGGGCCTCTGTTATCGTAAAAGTGGGGGGTGGGCTGAGCCGGCCAGTCCCAGTAAGGAGAGGGATTAGGCAGGGGTGTCCACTCTCAGGTCAGCTCTACTGTTTAGCCATATAATCACTAATGTATAGGCTGAGGGAGAGGCTGCAGGGGTTGTAGGCTGAGGGAGTGGCTGCAGGGGTAGTAGGCTGAGGGAGAGGCTGCAGGGGTAGTAGGCTGAGGGAGAGGCTGCGGGGGTAGTAGGCTGAGGGAGATGCTGCAGGGGTATTAGACTGAGGGAGAGACTGCAGGGGTAGTAGGCTGAGGGAGAGGCTGCAGGGGTAGTAGGCTGAGGGAGAGCCTGCAGGGGTAGTAGGCTGAGGGAGAGGCTGCAGGAGTAGTAGGCTGAGGGAGATGCTGCAGG
The DNA here is from genome assembly GCF_045791955.1 of Oncorhynchus clarkii lewisi. Lineage (NCBI taxonomy): Eukaryota > Metazoa > Chordata > Actinopteri > Salmoniformes > Salmonidae > Oncorhynchus > Oncorhynchus clarkii. The sequence continues at coordinate 61,057,325 of NC_092162.1, forward strand.
GGTAGTAGGCTGAGGGAGAGGCTGCAGGGGTAGTAGGCTGAGGGAGAGGCTGCAGGGGTAGTAGGCTGAGGGAGAGGCTGCAGGGGTTGTCAGTTCAGGGGTAGTAGGTGGGGAGACAGTTTCATTGTCAGCTTACGCTGATGATGTAACAGTGTTTGTTAGAGTGGAGGGAAATGTAGAAGAGGTTAGCAGGGCTTTAGTGTTGTTCGCGGGGGCGGCATTAGCTAAGGTGAACTAGGAGAAGAGTGAGGGTCTGATTATGGGGAGATGGGTCAGAGCAGGATCTCCTAGTCTTCCTGGGGGGCTACAGTGGGTCAGAGCAGGATCTCCTAGTCTTCCTGGGGGGCTACAGTGGGGTAGAGCAGGATCTCCTAGTCTTCCTGGGGGGTTATAGTGGGTCAGAGCAGGATCTCCTAGTCTTCCTGGGGGGTTACAGTGGGTCAGAGCAGGATCTCCTCGTCTTCCTGGGGGGCTACAGTGGGGTAGAGCAGGATCTCCTCGTCTTCCTGGGGGGCTACAGTGGGGTAGAGCAGGATCTCCTCGTCTTCCTGGGGGGTTACAGTGGGGTAGAGTAGGGATGAAGTTCTTAGAAGTGTTCTTGGGGCTGATGGTGTTGGATACCCCACAGAGTTCCGTCAAGCAAACCCGGAGGTTACTGGTGGCTTTATTTTTGTCTGGTCAACACTGGACACGTGCAGCAGTGTTACACCTCCCTTTCCATGAGGGGGGCCAAGGGCGGGTGGACATTGGGTCCAGTGACAGCTTTCCATTTACAAGCAGCACAGAAACTTCTGTACCAGCAGGGGGTGTTCTGGAGAGACAATGCTTGGGCTGTTCTGGGGAGAGCAGGGGACCTTGGGAATGATAGGCACTTGTTCCTGTTGGATATGTCAGCCATTACTCTGTTCTACCACACTGTGATTTGGATGTGGAAAAAGACTATCTGTTCACAGAGACGTTTCATAGCCAGGAGCATTGATAATGGAAGAGCCACTGTTTCACAATCCACTCATTCAGACCAGAATGCTGACCTCTGACAATTTGTGGGCCATTCTTACGAGAGCGGGGTTCACTAACTTGGATGACCTGCAAGAAGAGTCAGGGTGGAAATCTGGCAGTGACATGGAAGAGTTTTCTCCATAAATTCAACCAGGCTGCTGCAGCAGGTGGTGGACCGGGTCTGAGCTGCACTACCGGGCTCGTTCAGAGAGCTGCTGGGGAGTAGGCAGAGACTGGACAGTCAAACTACGAATGACACTGACATACTTCCTTTCACCATTGCTGCCGCTGCATGGGAGTACCAGGAAGGTGAGGGAATTATATTATTGTTCAAGACTCCTTAACTGGGGGCCTTTTCCACAGTCAATAAAAAGGCTCTGTATGCAGTGGCTGTGAAGGTGGCTCAGAAGGACCAGCTGCGTGGGCAGAGGGCAACGGGGTGGCCGGGGAGTTTGAGACCGGGCTCTTCTCTGAGAGGATGTTGGCGCTCCCTGTATAAGCCTCCCATAGAGAAGGGTATTGCTGGTCTCCATGGAGGATTATTCATGGGGCAATCGCTACCAATAGATATGTGTCGACTGTTGATCCATCAGTGGGGAGGGGGTGTCTTTTCTGAGAGGAGGAGGAAACAGTGCAGCATTTGTCTTTTTCTTGTGCCAGGTTGGTAGGAGTGTTTTCTGTCCTAGGAGGGTGGTGCACAGGCCTAAGGTTGGGGTTGACTATTAACTTATATGTTGGAGGTCCTAGGTATACTGTAGCCAATAGGCGTAGGGATTGCCTGGTAAACTACATGGTGGGGCAGGCAAAAATGTAAATATGTAAGAAGAGGAAACATGAGACGAGGGAGGGGGGGCGGGATGTAGGGACACCAGAGCTGTGTGGCTGGGGCTGGTGCTGGCTCAGCTAAAACTATGGGGGACCACGGGACTTTGTAGGGGGGCCGCGGGACTTTGCGGCCCCCTCGGGACTTTGCGGCCCCCTATATATATATATATATATATATATATATATATATATAAAAAAAATTGGTCGACCTCTAATATATATATATATATATATTAGATATATATATTAGAGGTCGACCGATTAATCGGAATGGCCGATTAATTAGGGCCGATTTCAAGTTTTCATAACAATCGGAAATCGGTATTTTTGGGAGACGATTTGTCTATTTTTTTTTTTTTTATACCTTTATTTAACTAGGCAAGTCAGTTAAGAACACATTCTTTTTTTCAATGACGGCCTAGGAACGGTGGGTTAACTGCCTCGTTCAGGGGCAGAAAGACAGATTTTCACCTTGTCAGCTCGGGGGATCCAATCTTACAACCTTAGAGTTAACTCGTACAACACAATAACGACCTGCTTCTCTCTCGTTGCACTCCACAAGGAGACTGCCTGTTACGCGAATGCAGTAAGCCAAGGTAAGTTGCTAGCTAACATTAAACTTATCTTATAAAAAAAAATCTATCATAATCACTAGTTAACTACACATGGTTGATGATATTACTAGATATTATCTAGCGTGTCCTGTGTTGCTTATAATCTGACTGAGCATACAAGCATACAAGTATCTAAGTATCTGACTGAGCGGTGGTAGGCAGAAGCAGGCGCATAAACATTCATTCAAACAGCACTTTCCTGCGTTTTGCCAGCAGCTCTTTGTTGTGCGTCAAGCATTGCGCTGTTTATGACTTCAAGCCTATCAACTCCTGAGATGAGGCTGGTGTAACCGAAGTGAAATGGCTAGCTAGTTAGCGGGCGCTAATAGCGTTTCAAACGTCACTCGCTCTGAGCCTTCTAGTAGTTGTTCCCCTTGCTCTGCATGGGTAACGCTGCTTCGATGGTGGCTGTTGTCGTTGTGTTGCTGGTTCGAGCCCAGGGAGGAGCGAGGAGAGGGACGGAAGCTATACTGTTACACTGCCAATACTAAAGTGCCTATAAGAACATCCAATAGTCAAAGGTTAATGAAATACAAATGGTATAGAGGGAAATTGTCCTATAATTCCTATAATAACTACAACCTAAAACTTCTTACCTGGGAATATTGAAGACTCATGTTAAAAGGAAGCACCAGCTTTCATATGTTCTCATGTTCTGAGCAAGGAACTGAAACGTTAGCTTTCTTACATAGCACATATAGCACTTTCACTTTCTTCTCCAACACTTTGTTTTTGCATTATTTAAACCAAATTGAACATGTTTCATTATTTACTTGTGGCTAAATTGATTTTATTGATGTATTATATTAAGTTAAAATAAGTGTTCATTCAGTATTGTTGTAATTGTTATTATTACAAATAAATAAATAAAAATTGGCTGATTAATCGGTATCGGCTTTTTTGGTCCTCCAATTATCGGTATCGGTATTCGTATCGGTATCAACCTTTAATAAATATATAAAGTATTCTCTCTCTTCATCCCGCTCCCTCTCTCTCTTTAGTCTGGAACCAGAAACTGCCCCAGTTGTTCTCCCTATCCCAGTCCCACTCTCTCTCTCCCTCTCTCTCTTTAGTCTGGAACCAGAAACTGCCCAGCTGTTCACCCTATCCCAGTCCCACTCTCTCGCTCCCTCTCTCTCTTTAGTCTGGAACCAGAAACTGACCCAGCTGTTCACCCTATCCCAGTCCCACTCTCTCTCTTGCTTTCTCCCTCCATCTAATCTGGAACCAGATACTGTCCCAGCCGTTCTCCCTGTCCCTCTCTCTCTCTCTCCCTCTCATTCTCCATCTTTTCTCTTCCTCTGGTCTGGAACCAGATACTGCCCCAGCTGTTCTCCCTGTCCCTATCTCTCTCTCTAGTCTTGAATCAGATACTGCCCCAGCTGTTCTCCCTGTCCCTATCTCTCCCTCTAGTCTTGAATCAGATACTGCCCCAGCTGTTCTCCCTGCCCCCCCCTTCCCCCTCTCTCACTCCCTCACGTCACTTCATTGCCATATGAGCAGCCATCATCCACCAGCTCATGCCCAGAAAATACAGCTTTAGGGTGAGACTGCTGTGCAGGGTTAGCAAATTTGATGGTATGTGTGTGTGTGTGTGTGTGTGTGTGTGTGTGTGTGTGTGTGTGTGTGTGTGTACAGTACCAGTCAAAGATTAGACACACCTACTCAATCAAGAGATGTTATTTTATTTGACTATTTTTACATTGTAGAATAATAGTGAAGACATAAAAACTATGAAATAACAAATATGGAAAACAAATCAAAATATATTTTAGATTCTTCAAAGTAGCCACCCTTTGCCTTGATGACAGCTTTGCACACTCTTGGCATTCTCTCATCCAGCTTCACATGGAATGCTTTTCCAACAGTCTTGAAGGAGTTCCCACATATGCTGTGGAGTCCAGGTCATCTGATACAGCACTCCATCACTCTCCTTCTTGGTCAAACAGCCCTTACACAGCCTGGAGGTGTGTTGGGTCATTGTCCTGTAAAACAAATTATAGTCTCACTAAGCGCAAACCAGATGGGATGGAGTATCGCTGCAGAATGCTGTGGTAGCTATGCTGGTTAAGTGCACCTTGAATTCCAAATAAATCACTGACAGTGTCACCAGCAAAGCACCACCACACTATCACACCTCCTCCTCCATGCTTCACGTTGGAAACCACGCATGCGAAGATCATCCGCTCACCTACTCTGCGTCTCACAAAGACACGGTGGTTGGAACCAAAAATCTCTAATTTGGACTAATCAGACCAAAGGACAGATTTACACAGGTCTAATGTCCATTGCTCGTGTTTCTTGGCCCAAGCAAGTCTCTTCTCATTATTGGTGTCCTTTAGTAGTGGTTTCTTTGCAGCAATTCAACCATGAAGGCCTGATTATCACAGCCTCCTCTGAACAGTTGATGTTGAGATGTGTCTGTTTCTTGAACTCTGTGAAGCATTTATTTGGGCTGAAATTTGAGGTCGGTAACTCTAATGAACTTCCTCTGTAGCAGAGGTAACTCAGGGTCTTAATTTCCTGTGGCGGTCCTCATGAGAGCCAGTTTCATCACAGAGCTTGATGGGTTTTGCAACTGCACTTAGAGAATCTTTCAAAGTTCTTGAAACCTTCCGGCTTGACTGGAGTTCATGTCTTTAAGTAAAGATGGACTGTCATTTCTCTGCTTATTTGAGCTGTTCTTGCCATAATATGGATTTGGTATTTTACCAAATAGGGCTATCTTCTGTATACCACCCTACCTTGTCACAACACAACTGATTGGCTCAAGCGCATTAAGAAGGAAAGAAATTCCACAAATTAACTTTTAACAAGGCACACCTGTTCTAGGTCTATCTCACGAAGCTGTTTGAGAGAATGCCAAGAGTGTGCAAAGCTGTCATCAAGGCAAAGGGTGGCTACTTTGAAGAATCTCAAATATAAATATATTTTGATTTGTTTAACACTTTTTTTGGTTACTAATTGATTCCATATGTGTTATTTCATAGTTTTGATGTCTTCATCAAAATAAAAATAAAGAAAAACCCTTGAATGAGTAGGTGTGTCCAAACTTCTGTCTGTCTGTCTGTCTGTCTGTCTGTCTGTCTGTCTGTCTGTCTGTCTGTCTGTCTGTCTGTCTGTCTGTCTGTCTGTCTGTCTGTCTGTCTGTCTGTCTGTCTGTCTGTCTGTCTGTCTGTCTGTCTGTCTGTCTGTCTGTCTGTGCGTGTGTAAGTAAGAGGATGAGCCAGACGGATTGGATAACCAGGCTGTCTGTCTGTCTGTCTGTCTGTGTGCGTGTGTGTGCGCGTGTAAGTAAGAGGATGAGCCAGACGGATTGGATAACCAGGCTAAACACAGATAAAACACCCTGCTGAGAGAGTGGAAAGGAGGGATGGAGAGGGGGAAGAAATGTTACAGATGCTGTCAAAAAATACACAAGCATGCAGACACACGAACACACGCACAAATGGCTGTGTCTGTGTCAGAGGGCTGATGCCAGAAAGATGGAGAGGGAATCTGTGACATCTGTGACAGAAACTGTGGCATTTGGTCAATAACATTAAAGACATTAAACGCATCCATACATATACAGACAGGAGGCAGCAATACACACACACACACACACACACGCACACACGCACACACACGCACACACACGCACACACATACACACACACACCCTTGCAGTCTCTTGTATCACCCTCTAAAGCCACCAAATGGCCAGCCTCCTGCTGGCAACATCAACCAAAGGGAGAAAACAACAAAGAAAGTGTTTGTCTTAGCAAAGCTAACACTAGTTCACCCTTTGAACCCTTTGGCTCTGCCAAACACACACACACACACACACACAATACAGTTGAAGTTGGAAGTTTACATACACTTAGGTTGGAGTCATTGAAACTTGTTTTTCCACAGTAAAGAGTCCTATATCGACATAACCTGAAAGGCCGCTCAGCAAGGAAGAAGTCACTGCTCCAAAACTGCCATAAAAAAGCCAGACTACGGTTTGCAACTGCACATGGGGACAAAGATCGTACTTTTTAGAGAAATGTGCTCTGGTCTGATGAAACAAAAGTATAACTGTTTGGCCATAATGACCATCGTTATGCTTGGAGGAAAAAGGGGGAGGCTTGCAAGCCGAAGAACACCACCCCAACCGTGAAGCAAGGGGGTGGCAGCATCATGTTGTGGGGGTGCTTTGCTGCAGCAGTGACTGGTGCACTTCACAAAATAGATGGCATCATGAGGAATTGAAAATTATGTGGATATATTGAAGCAACATCTCAAGACATCAGTCAGGAAGTTAAAGCTTGGTCGCAAATGGGTCTTCCAAATGGACAATGACCCCAAGCACACTTCCAAAGTTGCGTGTGCGAGCAAGCACTCCTACAAACCTGACTCAGTTACACCAGCTCTGTCAGGAGGAATGGGCCAAAATTCACACAACTTATTGTGGAAAGCTTGTGGAAGGCTACCCAAAAGGTTTGACCGAAGTTAAAAAATTACTACCAAATACTAATTGAGTGTATGTAAACCTCTCACCCACTGGGAATGTGATGAAAGAAATAAAAGCTGAAATAAATCATTTTCTCTCTACTATTATTCTGAAATTTCACATTCTTAAAAAAAGTGATGATCCTAACTGACCAAAGAAAAGGGAATTTTTACTCTGATTAAATGTCAGGAATTGTGAAAATGTGAGTTTAAATGTATTTGGCTAAGGTGTATGTAAACTTCTGACTTCAACTGTACTGCAGATGGTCAGATGAGTGATTACTTTAAACGTTTTACTACTGCAGTTGTTTAGTAGTTCCACCCCTCCAAAACTCCACCCTAGGCTTGGGCGGTATACTGTATACCAAGAGTACTTGGAAAAAAGCCACAGGATGTTTTTTCAGTTGTCTATATACAGTGGGGCAAAAAAGTATTTAGTCAGCCACCAATTGTGCAAGTTCTCCCACTTAAAAAGATGAGAGAGGCCTGTAATTTTCATCATACAGTGCCTTGCGAAAGTATTCGGCCCCCTTGAACTATGCGACCTTTTGCCACATTTCAGGCTTCAAACATAGATATAAAACTGTATTTTTTTGTGAAGAATCAACAACAAGTGGGACACAATCATGAAGTGGAACGACATTTATTGGATATTTCAAACTTTTTTAACAAATCAAAAACTGAAAAATTGGGCGTGCAAAATTATTCAGCCACCTTAAGTTAATACTTTGTAGCGCCACCTTTTGCTGCGATTACAGCTGTAAGTCGCTTGGGGTATGTCTCTATCAGATTGTGTCCCACTTGTTGTTGATTCTTCACAAAAAAATACAGTTTTATATCTTTATGTTTGAAGCCTGAAATGTGGCAAAAGGTCGCAAAGTTCAAGGGGGCCGAATATTTTCGCAAGGCACTGTATATACACACACACACCCCTGTTCTGTAGATGACAAGATTAGTGTGTGTTACATGGTTGAGTGGGCAGATGACTGTGTGATATGATCTGCCCTGTGGAGAGTGTGTTAAAGACATGAGAAGCCTTTAGGAAAGGGTCACGCCTTTAGCTACATTGTGGATACCGAACAACATACAGTGTCTCACAAAGACAGTACCGTAGCTCTATTTTAACAAAACTAACACTGGGTTTTGGGTTTAAGTTGGGTTCTGGGTTCTGGGTTCTGATGAATAAACAAGTTGTGGGTGTGCTCCATCAGAACGTGCTCCATCAGAATGTGCTCCATCAGAACGTGCTCCATCAGAACGTGCTCCATGGTGAAATATGTGGTTCGCTTTAGGTTGTGTATTTACTGTCTGTTATGTAGCCTTGGAGTCAACTCCAATTCCAATGTTAGTCCGTTTTAGTTTGTTAAATTGCTTACAGAAACAAAATAATAAATTGAAGACCTATCCCATCTTTGATAAATAGGTTAACTTGAACCCATCTGCAGTCTACATTGTTGTAAGTAATTGCATGTCTTCAATAGCATTCACACTGATATAGAGGCTAGGCCTACCGTAAATTACATTATGGATGAACAGTACATGCCAAACATTGTCAATGCAAGATTACATTTATTATTGATAAGTCCTAAAATGAGAATGAATAATTCAAGACAAAAAACAACATGTTTTAAATAGGCGTTGTCACACTTACAGGCCCCATCATTTCTTCTGGTGGGCATTTAATATTAAAACAACACAGACTAGCCATGTACGTAAAACCATCCATAAAGTAATGTGGGCCTGCCTACAATGCACAGGCAAAAAGGGACCATCAGCTCACTGTTCTACTCCTCTCAAACTTTGTTTTTGAATCGAGCTTTAGTGATTAAGTAGTCTCAGGAGCCAAACCCGTTATCGACAGACTTGACTACTTCGCGATTGCATTGGGCAGACAAAAAAATGCCTTAATTGAGAGGAGGGGAGGCTATGCTTGGTTTTTAATCCCATAAAATTAAATAGGACAAACATTAGTTTTTTTATGTTTCTAAAGTATACAGGCACCAAAGGCTCATTAGACTATTCTTGTTCCATGTTATATGGGCAGTGTGTGTCACGGCTGGATAAGCTGCGTTGCTGCCGTCAAAATTCAAGCCATAACCAACTGTGTTACCACTAAAACCAGTTTTTGGTTGGTCTTAAATATCACTATCAGCGCTGTCTGAAATTAGCACTTTGAATCATGTTTTTAAATATTCCCACCCCGCCCATCTGAGTAGCAACCGAAATGATATGACAGGTTATTTTTTCTTTAAGCTTTATTTTACTAGGCAAGTCAGTTAAGAACAAATTCTTATTTACAATGACAACATACCAAAAGGTAAAAGGCCTCCTGCGGGGATGGGGGCTGGGATTAAAAATAAATGTAATAAAAATATAGGACAAAACACACATCACGACAAGAGAGACAGCACTACATAAAGAGAGACCTAAAACAACAACATAGCATGGCAGAAGCACATGACAACACAGCATGGTAGCAACACAACATGACAACAACATGGTAGCAACACAACATGGCAGCAGCACAAAACAGGGTACAAACATTATTGGGCACAGACAACAGTACAAAGGGCAAGAAGGTAGAGACAACAATACATCACACAAAGCAGCCACAACGGTCAGTAAGAGTGTCCATGATTGAGTCTTTGAATGAAGAGATTGAGATGAAACTGTCCAGTTTGAGTGTTTGTTGCAGCTCGTTCCAGTAGCTAGCTGAAGCGAACTGAAAAGACAAGCGACCCAGGGATGTGTGTGCTTTGGGGACCTTTAACAGAATGTGACTGGCAGAACGGGTGTTGTATGTGGAGGATGAGGGCTGCAGTAGATATCTCAGATAGGGGGGAGTGGGGCCTAAGAGGGTTTTATAAATAAGTAACAACCAATGGGTCTTGCGACGGCTACACAGAGATGACCAGTTTATAGAAGAGTATAGAGTGCAGTGATGTGTCCTATAAGGAGCCTTGGTGGCAAATCTGATGGCCGAATGGTAAAGAACATCTAGCCTCTCGAGAGCACCCTTACCTGCTCATCTATAAATTACGTCTCCATAATCTAGCATGGGTAGGATGGTCATCTGAATCAGGGTTAGTTTGGCAGCTGGGGTGAAAGAGGAGCGATTACGATAGAGGAAATCAAGTCTACATTTAACTTTAGCCTGCAGCTTTGGTATGTACTGAGAGAAGGTCAGTGTACCATCTAGCCATACTCCCAAGTACTTGTTTGAGGTGATTACCTCAAGCTCTAAACCCTCAGAGGTAGTAATCACACCTGTGGGGAGAGGGGCATTCTTCTTACCGGCCCACAAGAATGGAATGGTCTACCGTATCAAAAGCTTTGGCCAAGTCATAAAAATAGCAGCACAACATTGCTTAGAATCGAGGGCAATGGGGACTTTGTTGAAGACCTTAAAGGTTGCAGTGACACATCCATAACCTGAGCGGAAACCAGATTGCATACCAGAGAGTATACTATAGACATCAAGAAAGCCAGTCGGTTGATTATTGACAAGTTTTTCCAACACATTTGATAAACAGGGCAAAATAAAAAGAATAAATGATATAAGATGGCGCCAAAGAGGATGGCTGACATTTTACATGCTCCTAACCAACTGTGCTATTTTGTTAGTTTTTATGCGTTGTTTGTAACTTATTTTTAAACTTATTTGGTACATAATGTTGCTGCTACCGCCTCTTATGACGAAAATAACTTCTGGCCATCAGAACTGAGATTACTCACCAAGAACTGGAAGAATATTTTTCCTTTAATGAGTCCAACGAGAAGGAAAGGGGAAGCAACCTTAAAGAAGGGGCAGCAACCTTAAAGAAGGGGCAGCAACCTTAAAGAAGGGGCCTTAGAGAAGAAAGGATCTAAACCATCTGACAGATGTTTTTTGGGGGTTTAAGGAGCACCTTTAGCACCTCGGACTCTTTGCAGAGTGGCAGGAGGGAAATAGGGAGGATCATCGGGGCTAGTTGCATTAGAAGGGGTGGGAGATGAGGAAATGTTGGACGGGCAAGGAGGCTTGACTGAGCCAAATAGGAATCCTGTCTTATGAAGTGGTGATTAAAGAGCTCAGCCATGTGCTTCTTGTCAGTAACAACCACATCATCAACTTTAAGAGACATGTGCAGCTGTGAGGAGGAGGGTTTATTCTCCAGGTCTTTAACCATTTTCCAGAACTTCTTGGGGTTAGACCCACAGAGAGAAAACTGCTCCTTAATGTAACTAACTTTGGCCTTCCAGATAGCCTGAGTGCCTTTCGCCAAATGCAATTCTTGAGGTGGAGTAACTCCAAGATCACGGTCGGAGCAGGGACTGAACCTGTTTTCTATTCTCATTTTCTTTATGGGGGCGTATCACTGAAAATATCAAAAAAGAAGGTCCAAGATTCTTCGACGGAGGGGATCAAGCTGATTCTATACCAATTTACAGAGACCAGGTCATGAAGGAAGGCTTGCTCATTAAAGTTTTTTAGCAAGCGTCTATGACAAATCAGGACAGGATGTTTCACTGAGCAGCCATTACGAACACAGGCTGTAAAACAGTGATCACTAAGGTCATTACAGAAAACACCAGACTGATACCTATCAGGATTATTTGTGAGGATAACATTGAGGAGAGTAGCCTTTTCTGTGTGTTTGGAGTCATACCTTGATTGGTAATATTCTGAAAAAGATTTAGGAAGTCCCATTGCTTTAGGAATTGGTCAGGTGGTGTAAGGGGCCAGGAGAGAGCTTAGGGCAAGAGCTATTTGAAAGTTTAATGCTTAAAACAAGCAAATCAAATTGTTAGGGGACAGACTTGGTAGAGACAATCGAGCACTGAAGGTGATCCTTGGTAAAGATTGCCACTCCCTCACCGTTGGTTATAGCCAGAAAGGTTAACATCAGTATTTAAAACACTCTTTCTTAACCACGTCTCGGTAATGACCAACACATCTGGATTGGAGCTGTGAACCCACACTTTCAATTGATCCATTTTAGATAATAAACTTCTAGTGTTAATGTGCAAAAAAAACAGGCTTTTACGAGAGCAGAAATCAGTGAAGCAGATATCCGAACACAAGTCAGAATTGGGGCTAGCAAGGGTAGATGGGCCAGGATGTACATGCACTGTATGTCTGCTTGGTGAGGGTAACATGAATACAAAGCCGACGAGAGGTGGTTAGAATAGGATGGGGGGCCAAAAGTCTGTGTAACCATTAGAGAGTCACAGTCCCGAGTGTGGGAACAAACATAGTCTGTCCCACAGTAGGGTAAACGACAGAGTTCATAGTCAACAAAGCATGCAGGAGTCATGAGTCAAAAAGCAAAATAGCAAAATGCACAAGAAATACAACATAACGACTTGGGGCTAGCCATTGTAAGTTTAGAGTCACTCTCCCCAACAGTGCCTGTGGGCTGGAGGCGAGCAAAAGCTTGGTAGAGAGGTGGGAGTGTGGTGGGGGTACCTGTACCAGACAGGGGAAGACAAGCCAGGGCAGACAGTGAACAGAGAGGTGGGAGTGTGGTGGGGGTACCTGTACCAGACAGGGGAAGACAAGCCAGGGCAGACAGTGAACAGAGAGGTGGGAGTGTGGTGGGGGTACCTGTACCAGACAGGGGAAGACAAGCCAGGGCAGACAATGAACAGAGAGGTGGGAGTGTGGTGGGGGTACCTGTACCAGACAGGGGAAGACAAGCCAGGGCAGACAGTGAACAGAGAGGTGGGAGTGTGGTGGGGGTACCTGTACCAGACAGGGGAAGACAAGCCAGGGCAGACAATGAACAGAGAGGTGGGAGTGTGGTGGGGGTACCTGTACCAGACAGGGGAAGACAAGCCAGGGCAGACAATGAACAGAGAGGTGGGAGTGTGGTGGGGGTACCTGTACCAGACAGGGGAAGACAAGCCAGGGCAGACAATGAACAGAGAGGTGGGAGTGTGGTGGGGGTACCTGTACCAGACAGGGGAAGACAAGCCAGGGCAGACAATGAACAGAGAGGTGGGAGTGTGGTGGGGGTACCTGTACCAGACAGGGGAAGACAAGCCAGGGCAGACAATGAACAGAGAGGTGGGAGTGTGGTGGGGGTACCTGTACCAGACAGGGGAAGACAAGCCAGGGCAGACAATGAACAGAGAGGTGGGAGTGTGGTGGGGGTACCTGTACCAGACAGGGGAAGACAAGCCAGGGCAGACAGTGAACAGAGAGGGGGGAGTGTGGTGGGGGTACCTGTACCAGACAGGGGAAGACAAGCCAGGGCAGACAATGAACAGAGAGGTGGGAGTGTGGTGGGGGTACCTGTACCAGACAGGGGAAGACAAGCCAGGGCAGACAGTGAACAGAGAGGTGGGAGTGTGGTGGGGGTACCTGTACCAGACAGGGGAAGACAAGCCAGGGCAGACAATGAACAGAGAGGTGGGAGTGTGGTGGGGGTACCTGTACCAGACAGGGGACGACAAGCCAGGGCAGACAATGAACAGAGAGGTGGGAGTGTGGTGGGGGTACCTGTACCAGACAGGGGAAGACAAGCCAGGGCAGACAATGAACAGAGAGGTGGGAGTGTGGTGGGGGTACCTGTACCAGACAGGGGAGGACAAGCCAGGGCATATGGTGAACAGTTCCTCAGGTGGAGTAAAGCAGCAGTGCTTTATTTCTGGAGGTAGATGTATTGTATAAAATGCCTCTGGATTTGGGAGGGGTAGCCTGTGAGACTCCTGCCATGTGTTGGGCTCAAAGGCTTCGACACCTTTCACTTCACGCCTCAGTGCTAATTGAAGTTGTTTCTGGTCTGTCCAAAATCAGGTTGTAGGTTTGGAGTTTTGATCTGAAGTGAAGGTTATGCTGTGGATGGTAGCATCCTGTATATATCCCTCCTGAAAAATCCAGGTTTATCTAACTCCAAAACTATCTTATTGTTAAAAACATGTTGAAAAATGTGAGCTCACATGGAGCTGTGTGCTTTAATTTAGCATTCAGTCCTTATAAAGTAAATATCTTAGTGTCATGTATTTTTTTGGCTTTTGAAAATGAAAGATAGCTTCAGACTAGACATTACTCACTCAGTCTCAGGTTGGATGGTGTTTTCAGGTTTCTGTTTGTTTGCCAGAGCATTTGCTGTATAGCTTGGGAATAATAGTCCAAAATCAGGTTGTAGGTTTGGAGTTTTGATTTGGAGTGAATATTATGTTGTAGAGGGTAGCATCCTGTCCAAAAAATAAACGTTTATATAACTCTAAATCTAAAAATAAATTTAAAAACATGCTGACAAATCTGGTCATGACCTCTCTCTCTCTCTGTACTCTCTCTGTACTGTCTCTACTAAAGGACACCAATAATAAGAAGAGACTTCCTTGAGCCAAGAAACACGAGCAATGGACATCAGACCGGTGGAAATCTTTCCTACCACAGCAATCTGCAGCGATACACCATCCCATCTGGTTTGCGCTTAGTGGGACTATCATTTGTTTTTCAACAGGACAATGAACCAAAACACACCAAAAAAAATGTACCTGGTGTTAGGGCTGGAAAATGCCAGTGAGACAGTTTTTACATGATGAAAATGCAATTAATGTGCGTTTGACACTAGCACCGCCTTACGCCAGCTGAAAATAGAGCCCTATGTCTGGGAGGCTGTTTGAATAGATAAACTAGGCCCCTGTGTCCGTTCAGGAGTGTGAAGTCATGAGCTCTGAGTGTTGTCTACTGCGTAGAAACCTAGCGGTGCCAAAAGCCCTGGTCTGCCCTAGAAAACCTATGTAAATTACGATAGTCAGAACAGCCAAATGTATTGATTTTTTCTGGACGTTTTGGCCTCTAAAATGTGTTTATTACGATCAAGTTCAATCCCCAGGGTGAATTATTTTAAAGTTAGCTACATATCTGGATATTTAATGAAATAGTGGTCCGTTCTAACTACTACATTTGTCATCACACAGGACCATGTGCTGACACAGACTAATCATGGCCCGACAGGCTATGAGGAGCAAAGTGCAAAGCACGTGCACCTAAAGGGTTGTGGTGTGCCAGATGAGAGCACGCCTGTCAAGTGGAGATAAAGGGGCTGACCAATGTCTATGGGGTCTCTAGTATTGACGCCGAAGTCATGTAGCAGCGTTGGGTTGACTCTTTCAGGCAGGATGAAAACAACGACATCCTTTGCTAGTTCCTTTGCTAGTTACGGCCAATTTCCCCATGATCCTTAGCAGGTTTTTTTGGTGCCATTCAGCTCCATTCAGCAATACGGCGTGCTTCAAAATCAAATACTTCCAGCTTCATGCGTCATCGGGAATTTCCAAAGGAATATGTGGATGACATCAGTGCTATAACTATCTACAGGTTTTAATACCTATGAGATAAACACACACTTTCAGTCAGAGGCTAACCATACATGGGTTGGTTATTATATTAGCTAACTACTGAATGGCCACTGACTCTAGATCAAAACTACCAGCTCCGGTCAGAGAACTGTAAAAGATTACAGTTGTACAACCAGCAGAAGTTGTAATAACTATCAAATGAATCTCCTCTTTTGACTAAATCGAAATGGAATTGACCACAACTCTGGACACAACCTCTCCAGGACTGTGTCTTTCAGTCCACACAGCCACAGATATGGAGAGAAGAGGTTAGGAGGAGTGTGTGTGTGTGTGTGTGTGTGTGTGTGTGCTTGCGTGCGTGTGTACGTGCGTGCGTGCGTGTGAAAACACACACACACACCCTCTTGCCTGCTGGGCTTACCCATGCCTGTTTGTGGTGTGAAATAGGGGAGAAAGGGGTTCTAAGCCCAGTAGTGCTGCTCTCTCTCTGATAAGGGCCTTCTTTATACACACCGTGTGCTGCTTTTCACACAGGGACAATCAGTTGGGAGAAATGTTCAATGGAGAAAATTGTGTCAAGATTTGTCCGCACTTGTATTGTTGCGCCTATGAGACGTGACGATACAATCAGATGTCTTTGGAGATTCAACCAGACATCTCACCAACCGTTATAACTTCAACTCTCCTATGAGACGTGACGATACGGCCAGATGTCTTTGGAGATTCAACCAGACATCTCACCAACCTGATAAATTCAACTCTCCTATGAGACGTGACGATACGGCCAGATGTCTTTGGAGATTCAACCAGACATCTCACCAACCTGATAACTTCAACTCTCCTATGAGACGTGACGATACGGCCAGATGTCTTTGGAGACAACAGTGTTTAATTCTAATTCAGACATGGTAACTAGGTGAGCCTTCTCTGAGCAAATCAGTGACACGGATCAATGAAGTGACTCCCAGAGACAACCAACAGACACTGTGGTCTGCAGGACTAGAGTTGCCAACCTCTGGTTTGGCAAAGCCTTCATATACCAAGACTACCCAAACTCATTAAAGACACAGTTGCACACACACAAACACACACACACACACACACACACACACACACACAGTAACGACATTGTGCTAGGGTCAGCGGTGCAAAATGAATGATGCTTAAGTAAACTTCAGATGAATTATAGATAGGACAATATGTCTCTGTGCTGCAGCCTACCTCTACCTGCAGCCATGTTAATGAGGTGCTAACCTGCTCCAGCAGAGAAAGGGAGAGACTGACCTGACACTGCACTGGCCTGAAGGGAAGAACATCACGGACTTCCTGATTATTCCTCTAATTACTCATTTAGCTAGTGGCTAGTATGATACTGTCCTACAGACAGTATAGTGAAGAGAGAAAAATCACTATCTCAATGTCTAATGTCGGATAGAATTAAATCAAACCAAATGAAGAGTGCTAGATATGCTACCTATTTCAATGAATCCCAAAGAAACCTAAAGTTATAATCAAGTAATGATGTATTAGGATAGGCTATATGCTACCATTGGCTGTAAAAGGAAGCAGAAAATATGCTGCCAAATTATTAACCAAAACTTTAGGAATGGAACAAATGAATTAATCCACTACGCATCCATCCCGTCGGAGGACCACTGTGAACAGTTCAACCGCTGCGAAATGCCCTCTGCTATCCTGTCAGAACCACAATGAAACCCGCCCTATGGACAAGGGTCATGCGCTTCTCACGAAGACGGATGGACGGACATGGATTATCTTGAGTGGGCCGTGGGCTAACGAATCAATTACTCAAACCATTAACAATGTGCTAAATAGAGAAATCTCCTAAATACGAATCTGGATATGGTGTTCAAACCATTAACAATGTGCTAAATAGAGAAATCTCCTAAATACGAATCTGGATATGCTATTCCGGAACACCATGACAGCGATGTGAAGTTCACCCATAAAAACCCAATAGGACAGTCAAGCTCCTTATGAAAGAGAACTTATTGGACTGAGGCTACTGACACAAACCTCACCAAGCGGACATGACCAACTACTGACATACCAGTTCAAACTTTCTAGATATGTTAACATGAGAAATCAGAACATTGCTCTGAGGGGAACTGTAAAAGACAATGTACTACGTTATTTCTCCTATATGGATGTTGACCTTTACGCAAAATTGACAAAGAACTGAGGATATCTCACAAGTCCCCCAGTTTATTGACATCGTAATACATCCACCCTAATAAGCTGAGCAAACATGCTGTTATTGATGTTGAAAATATACCCCCCACAACCGATCTGTGAAAAAAAGAAGCCCCTATTGATTTAACCTAACGCTTAATACAAATATACACAGCCAATTACAAATATCCTTATCTCTGTTTAAGAAAAGGTAGACCAATGATTTAAATGAGTAGTTTCATGAATGAAACAGCGCTCTTACCGTCCACAGCCATAGTCGGTCTCAGTGTGTATCTCTCCGTGGTTGCCTCAGTAATTGTCTCCCATTGCTTCTGTATCTGTCTGGCTAGCAGAGAGTATGCGCGTGAGAGACCGCACGATTTGGCAGTAGGCTACTGCGCGCGTTTGTGTGTGTGTAGCTGTGTGTGAGGACCGGTGAAGACTACACGGACAGATAGTCACAGCACACCGTCTCACCCGACCGTTTGTTTTCGGTAGTCCGCTGCCAAACGACGCCGTTGCTGTTAACTCCTCACCTTTTTCGTACATGACTGCGCCGAGAAACAAAAGGTCACCATTAAACACGCGCGAGTGTGCTGACATTGCGCACGCGCCCACTCTAGGCTATGAGATGGTTTATGCAGGCTACAAGATGAAGCCTTAGATAAATTAATAAATTCTGTAAAAATGAAACGTCCATTCAAATAGAACAGAAAATATGTATCAATTGGGGTAAAGCCTAGTGTAGGCAAGACCATAATATTACACAACAGTATTTTTATTGAACTCCCATTTTCCTTTCCTGTGTAATCTTCCTCAATGGCTGCAATTACCAAGATAGCAATAGATCAAGCAGTTATATAGCCTAGGCTATTGGGAGTTCATTAAAAAAAATCTTTATTTAACGAGACAAGTCAGTTAAGAACAAATTCTTATTTTACAACGACGGCCTACCCCTGCCGTACCTTAACCCGGACGACGCTGGGCCAATTGTGCGCCACCCTATGGGACATTTGGTTAGATTCAAGAATAATCAAATGAATTGAACCAAGATAATTCATTCCAGGCATTGTGTTGTTACAGTAAATAGATGTGTCTGATCACAGAGGATGTCTGGACCTAGTTGTTCATCAACAGGATCCGTGTCTCCTGAAGGAAAGAATTGGGATGAGAGGAGAGAAAAACATTAGTTGAGAACGCCGGATGGTCAAAGTAAGACCTGAAGCACTCAGCTTGACTTCTGCAGCTGCACTGACATTGGGAGACCTGCATTTCAACTACTTATCTAAATGTAATAATAACACCAACAACAATAATATAATAAAAACAATATATGCCATATAATATTGGCATATATTAACATATGCCAAACACCATGCTTTACCAAATGAGCACCAGTCTCTGAATGACTAGAACGCTACTGGCCATAATCTCTGTGGATGAAGAACAACAGGATACACTGCACTACAAAGGCCAAAGAAAGAAGAGAAAGAAAGTGGAGAAAGTCTGTTTAAATGTAATCTGTCAACTCAGTGTGCTAATTGAGGGTGTGGGTTTTCAGATGTAAGATGCCAGCTATGGAGCATTAGTGGTTTTTGTTGTACAGCACAGAGATCTAAGTTTTAAAGACTTGTGAGTGCCTGTAGAAGATAATCTCCTTGGTGATAACAAACAACATAGGACAAGGTACTGGTTCTCTCATCAAGGCTTCATCACAATATATATGCTTAGAGTTGGTTCACGCACCGGTGCGTCAATCTAAGTAACATAATAAATAAATCCCAATTGGAATCTGTAATTTTAAGCTAGAGATACCTTTCTTTTTTTTGCATTGGATGTGTCTGCATCCACCACATCCTCTGATGTCGTACTTTCGCATCTGCGGTGAAAGGGGGAAGAGCTAGATAGGTATTTGTCAGACAATGAGACACCCCAAAAAACGGTTCTTCTCACGAAAACGTCTGTAGTGTCCGAATGGTTTGACCTACAAACTATTGACCACTCTATGGAAATGAGAGACTGTCAAAAACACAATGGTGTTCTCTGTTTTGCTCTAAGACCCCCACAAGTGCCACAGGACTAGTCTGGGGGTTATTGGTACCGGTTTTAAAAAATGAATGGAAGTATGAAGGTACTGTTAAGTATGTGTTACTCATTCCAGGGTTTTTCTTTATTTTTTACTATTTTGTACATTGCAGAAAAATAGTGAAGACTATTAATAAAATATTGAAAAAACACATGAAATCATGCAGTAACAAAAAAGGTGTTAAACAAACAAAAATATACTTTAGAATTTAGATTCTTCAAAGTAGCCACCCTTTGCCTTGATGAAAGCTTTGCACACTCTTGGAATTCTATCAACCAGCTTCATGAGGTAGTCAGCTAGACTGCATTTCAATTAACAGGTGTACCTTGTTAAAAGTTAATTTGTGGAATTTACAGACACAGAGGAGACTGCGTGAATCAGGCCTTTATGGTTGACTTTCTGCAAAGAAACCATTACTAAAGAACACCGATAATAAGAAGAGACTTGCTTGGTTCAAGAAACACAAGCAATGGACATTAGACTGGTGGAAATCGGTCCTTTGGACTGATGAGTCCAAATTTGAGATTTTTGGTTCCAACTGCCGTGTCTTTGTGAGACGCAGAGTAAATTAATGGATGATTGCCGCATGTGTGGTTCCCACCATGAAGCATGGAGGAGGGGGTGTGATGGTGTGTGGGTGCTTTGCTGACGACACAGTCAGTGATTTATTTAAAATTCAAGGCACATTTAACCAGCATGGATATCACATCATTCTGCAGCGATATGCCATCCCATCTGGTTTGCACTTAGTGGGACTATCATTTGTTTTTCAACAGGACAATGACCCAAAATACACCTCCAGGCTATGTAAGGGCTTTTTGACCAAGAAGGAGCGTGATGGAGTGCTGCATCAGATGACCTGGCCTCCACAGTCACCCGACCTCAAACCAATTGAGATGGTTTGGGATGGGTTGGACTGCAGAGTGAAGGAAAAGCAGCCAACAAGTGCTCAGCATATGTGGGAACTCCTTCAAGCCTGTTGGAAAAGCATTCATGAAGCTGGTTGAGAGAATGCAAAGAGTGTGCAAAGTTGCCATCAAGGCAAAGGGTGGCTACTTTGAAGAATCTCAAATATGAAATATATTTTGATTTGTTTAACACTTTTTTGGTTATAGGACAAACACTTCAAAACCTTGTTTCTTATGTCACGAACCGGCTCTTAGCCCATAATCACAAGGGAGACAATGCAGAGATAAAGGAATAACAAAACATTTTATATATTAATTAAAGTAAACTGTATACAATTAACAATGGTGTGTTTTCAGTAATCAGTAGTGTAAGTGAGTGGTTGTGTGCATAGATTGTGATAATGAGGGGTGTTGAGAGGTGCCAAAACAAACAAGCCACAAAATGCCACAACCAAAAACAACAGTGTGTCTACATGGAGAGAGTCTCCTCAATATATGGGGGAAAGGTGTATTTATCCTCGGGACACACCCAAGCCTAGGTGTGTCCCATTTGGCTGACAACCCTCTCGGCTCCACCAATACCCTATTAAGAAAAACAAGAGCAAAGAGAAAGAATTTGTCAGACAGAGTGGGAGGGTCGTTTTAACCATCACTCATGCACTGGACTCGTGTGAATAAGAACACACATGAACAAACATGCATTACTGTAATGTACGCACACACACACATACACACACACACACACACACACACACACACACACACACACACACACACACACACACACACACACACACACACACACACACACACACACACACACACACACACACACACCGGACCTGTTTCAAGAGGTGACAGCTAGTTTGGACATCCTGTCCTGTAAAGAGTTCAACCAATCTATCTTTAACTGTCCAGTAAATAATGAATCAGATGGAACATCATGTGCTGAGATCATCAGTGTCTGGTCCAAACTGTTATCCCAGTGTGTCTCTCCACAAGATGGTGAACTGAATCCTGTAACTAGTTTCGTTTCCAGACCGGTAGCTTGGCAGGCAGGGCTATCCTGTGAGCTAACTAACAGACGACAGATTAAACTTTCATCATGTCTTGTTCAGTCATATGGCTGGCCATCGTCATGCCAACACATCTCTGCTCTGTTACCCTGACAACGTCAAACCCTACCAAGGGAGAGAGTGGGGATCACCCGCGGCAAGAACAGGCATAGTGAGGTCATTGATAAGACAGTTGTGTCTCTCTTCCAATGATGGTGGCAAGTAGCCTGGTCCCAGTTATTTTTGTGCATTAGCCAATTCCTCTGTTGTGCTTTTTTTCATACATATCTGGCGACCAGGTTAAGTGGAACGGTGAATTAGAGGAGAGGAGAGAGGAGGAGTGTTGAGGAGAAGAGAGAGGAGATACTTGCCTTGTCTGATCTCAGATTCAGGAAAGACTGTGTTTTCCTTAATTCCACACACAGAGCCCAAACCCTCTCCTTAAAGAGTTGTGTTCTCAGTCTCTATGTATTCAGGGAGTGCAGCGGAAGATGACAGAACACATTTGAGAGATATATTCCTATACCCCACACTCTCCTACTGTGTGTGTGTGTGAGTGTGTGTGTGTGTGTGTGTGTGTGTGTGTGTGTGTGTGTGTGTGTGTGTGTGTTTGTGTGTTTGTGTGTGTGTGTGTGTGTGTGTGTGTGTGTGTGTGTGTGTGTGTGTGTGTGTGTGTGTGTGTGTGTGTGTGTGTGTGTGTGTGCGTGTGTGTGTCATTCACATTCCACTCACACCCCGGTCCCAAGCCTTACTCTTATGCAAATTCTTAGGCTTAACAGGCTGCGAATTCGCTATTTTCTCTACGCACGCATGCACGCATGCACACACACACGCACACACACACACACTATCTCTCTGTATCTGTCATGATTCATTTCAGTGGACAAAGCCGAGGAATTGTGCTCCCCCTATAGCGAAAGCTCCTCTCCTGCACGGTAAAGGCCTGTCTAGCCATGGACAGAGAAGCCAAGGCATTCTGACAACACTACCTCTGATTCCGCCGATAACATGAAGAGTGATGCAATGTTTCAGAGATAGTGTAGCAGGAATACCACATATCTCTCTCTGTAAGGTCGCAGTGATAATAAACAGTAACCCGTGCAGCAGAACAGAACAGTTCAAACACTACATAAAGACTACAATAGATACACACATACAGTGCATTCGCAAAGTATTCAAACCCCTTGACTTTTTCCACATTTTGTTACATTACAACCTTATTCTAAAATAGTTTTTTCCCTCATCAATGTACGCACAATACCCCCTAATGACAAAGCTAACACCGGATTTAAGACATTTTTGCAAAAAATAAAAAATGCAATATCACATTTACATAAGTATTCTGACCCTTTACTCAGTACTTTGATAAAGCACCTTTTGCAGAGATTACAGAAGTATTCTTAGATGGGGAGTGTCGCTGCACAACTATTTTCAGGACTCTCCAGAGATGTTTGATCGGGTTCAAGTCCGGGCTTAGCTGGGCTACTACAGGACATTCAGAGACATGTCCCAAAGCCACTCCTGCATTGTCTTGGCTGTGTGCTTAGAGTTGCTGTCCTGTTGGAAGGTCAACCGTAGCCCCAGTCTGAGATCCTGAGCACTCTGGAGCAGGTTTTCATCAAGGACATCTCTGTACTTTGCGCCGTTCATCTTTCCCTCGATCCTGACTAGTCTCCCAGTCCCTGCTGCTGAAAAACCTCTCCACAGCATGATGCTGCCACCACCATGCTTCACCATAGGGATGATGCCAGGTTTCCTCCAGTCGTGACACTTGGCATTCAGGCCAGAGAGATCAATCTTGGTTTCATCAAACCAGAGAATCTTGTTTCTCATGGTCTGAGAGTCTTTAGGTGTCTTTTGGCAAACTCCAAGTGGGCTGTCATGTGCCTTTTACTGAGGAGTGGCTTCCGTCTGGCCCCTCTACCATAAAGTCCTGATTGGTGGAGTGCTGCAGAGATGTTTGTCCTTCTGGAAGGTTCTCCCATCTCCATAGAGGAACTCTGGAGCTCTGTCAGAGTGACCATCGGGTTCTTGGTCACCTCCCTGACCAAGGCCCTTCTAACCCCAATTTCTCAGTTTGGCCCGGGCGACCAGCACTAGGAAGAGTCTTGGTGGTTCCAAACTTCTTCCATTTAAGAATGATGAAGGCCACTGTGTTCTTGGGGACCTTCAATGCTGCAAACATTTTTTGGTACCCTTCCCTAGATCTGTGCCTCGACACAATCCTGTCTCGCAGCTCCACGGACAATTCCTTCAACCTCATGGCTTGGATGTTGTTCTGACATGCACTGTCAACTGTGTGCCTTTGCAAATCATGTCCAATCAATTGAATTTACCACAGGTGGACTTCAGTCAAGCTGTGGAAACATCTCAAGGATGATCAATGGAAACAGGATGCACCTGAACTCAATTTCGAGTCTCATCGCAATTATGTAAATAAATTATTTATGTTTCTTATTTTAAATATATGTACAAAAATGTAGAAAAATCTGTTTTCGCTTTGTTGTTATGGGATATTGTGTGTAGATTGATGAGTATTTATTTTTATTCAATCAATTTATGGAATAAGGCAAAAACAAAAAATAACAAAAAATTGAAAAAGTCCAGGGGCCTTAATACTTTCCAAATGCACTGTATACTCTAAAATACAATTTCATTGGATAATTCTGTTTCGTTGTTTTCTTTCAAATACTTGAATCTGTCTGTTTTCATGTTAATCTTATGGACAGCAGAGCTATCCATCCCATTCTCACATTCTGGTCTCTGTGGTTTATTTATGTTAAGTCCTCCAGGTCTCCATTCTCCCCATGACATCCAACAAAGATATGGATGTAAATCAAATTCTACACATCTACAGTATAATTGAAACTGGGATGGGGGTACTAATCAGAGAGAGAGAGGGAGAGAGAAAATGAGAGCGCGAGAGAGCGCGAGAGAGAGAGAGAGAGAGAGAGAAAGAGGGAGGGAGGGAGACAGATGGCAGACAACTGCAGTGTCTTATTCATCCCTCTTTTAAAGTAGAAAATTATCTATTTCATTGTGTCCCGCTCCTCCTCAGGGATGAAGTCTGCTTGCTCAGTACAGAAGGATGACATTTCAATCTTTCTATCTCTTTCACTCTCTCAGAATCTCTCCATCTTGCCAACTCTCACATCCTCAACCACTCCCTCCCTCTCATTCTCCCTCTCATTCTCCCTCCCTCTCGCTCTTTTTCCTCCTCTCTCCCTTTCTCCACCTCTCTCTTATGCCCCTCTCTTCTTCCTTCTCTCTCCCGTCTGTCCAGTTAGGGCCAGTGTTGTGCTGTACCTGTCACAATTCATCAGAAGCAGGAAGTATTCTCCTCTTCACTCTCCACTTCTCCCCACTGAGGAAAATAAGAATACAGACTCCATCTTCACCAGATCCATCCCCTCAGAATAATTCTGGCCAGCACTGGGCTCCTGCAGACTGCTCAGTACAAGATAACCACTTCCAGTCAATAAACTCTATCTGCTTGGTTGTCTCCCTGAATAAAAAGCAGAGGAGGAAAAATAAACTTAATCATGGAAGTAAATTAGTTTTGAAACTTAGAATCTATTATATAACCTTTATATAGCCTTATATAAGTGTTACAAAGTCCAATGGTTGAATGTACTGAGGAGAGGCTGTGTAAATTATTACACATCTTACATTCCACCTCAAGTTAACAGTAAAGTATGTACAGTGTCATGATGTAGGAAAGTCATATTTGTCCAAACAGTCAAGGTGACCTAGTACCCACAGAGACACAAAGAGAAAAAGAGAGAGAGAGAGACAGACAGAGAGAAGGAGAGAGAGAGAGAGACGGACAGAGAGAAGGAGAGAGAGCGAGACGGACAGAGAGAAGGAGAGAGAGCGAGACGGACAGAGAGAAGGAGAGAGAGAGAGAGAGAAAGAGACGTGCTTGGAGTAAAGTCCTAGTGTAGGCAGGCAGTGCAATTAGCAATATGAATGATGTTCAATATTGACCCTTTTATATCCCTGTCATGTAAGATAACATATTGGCATTGAAAACAGAAGATCGATTACCCCTTTCTCCTCTGTCGCGTTTCAATGTCATACAGACAAATTATTAGTGTCCTTACTGAAAGCTTTGTTACCGCACCAAGCTCAGTGGATCAATGAAGCTGACGTTCCTTGGCTATTTGTTACCTTAGTAGACTCTCCCTGACTATCCTAATTAGGAAGACACTAACAGAAGAGAGAAGTGTTATGTCTTCCAAGGACACTCTTTGTTTCAGAATTACACTCGCTAATCATTGCTAAATAAATCATTTATCCTCACAGGACTTCCTTTGTGTGTGTGTTTGCGTGTGTGTTTGTGTGTGAGAGTGTGTGTGCACGTGTGCGTGTGAGCGTGCGTGTGTGCATGAGTGTGTGTGTCTGTAATCTTTATGGAAAGGCACGCACAGAGACCACGTTGAACTGAGAGACCATAATTGAGTTCAGCGTGTGTGGATCAAATTAAAAAATGATGATGTCCATGGCCTATTTTGAGACTTTTTCTTTCCTTACACTGTTACGTCACTAACATCAGTCATTCATTTGTACATGAAATGAAATGGACAAAATGAGTTCACAATAAGGTTCACGCTGAAGCATGAAAACACACATCAAAAAAAGTATTAACTCTGTATGTCTCTACAGTACATACTGTACCAATATGTGTATACAGTATGTTTGTGAATTCTTGTATTTGTGTACAGATGTAGGATCTTAATTTGATCACCTTTGATCAGGAGAACTTTCCCGCAATGCAGGACCTTTCTTACTTTTAGTGTATTTGAGGTTTAAAAAGGCTTCTGAAGTTTGCAATATCCACTTTGAAATGTCAGACTTGATTTTCACTGATGAAAAATGTATCAGTCCCTATAAAAATTACAATTAATTATACTCCACATTATAATTCATATTTCCTGTTGCTGCAGGATTATTAAGACCCTGTAGCTGTATGTACTTGTGAGGGTGCATGTGTGTATGTGTGTCTGCCTGCATGTGTGTGTTTGTGTGATCCATCAAATGGGTCTGATTTGTGTGACCCATTTGTAATGCGGAACTTTGCATTGACCGTTTCTCTCTCTCATGCCCTCTGCTTGTGTATAGACTATAGAGTGTACCGACAGCACTCTCAATCAATAAATCTTAAATTGAATACGTGATTGGTTTGGGACTGAGTGGCCATCTTTTTCCTTAACCTTCCACAGTGAGTCCCACACACCACATTCACCCAACAACAGACACAGTCTGCATCTCAAATGAAGCGAACCCTATTCCCTATCTAGAGTGCCCTACGTCTGACCAGGGCCCTATGTAGCTGGAGCCCAAGACAGTCCATAGTCCACCCACCTGGGAATAGGTTTTTACATTGTGATCTTCTCTGACCGTGTGAAAAAGTGTCTAGTGCGGGTTTGATTGAATTGCACTCCTCAGTTCATTGTGACAGTAGAGAGGGCAGATTGTGTGATGAACCAGAGGACTGTGGGATTTTTCATTCCTGAACATACTGTACATGTTGCTTAATAAACAGGTCAAAGGCACTCATGCACTGGACTCGTGAGAACAAGAACACACATGAATGAACATGTATTACTGTAACATGCAGACACACACACACACACACACACACACACACACACACACACACACATAACGCTGTCCGTTGTTATCATTCTTCATTTTTCTACACTATCATTTCCTACTATGTTTTCTAATAAGTAAGTAATCGGAAACGTCAGACAGATACTCCTGAAAGTTATAGCAGGATTTGTTGTTATCTTTATTGAAATAAGTACAAATCAACATAATGCCTCATGAAGATTACCTAGAAAATGACACTCCTCCTCG